>NW_027143854.1:0-46487 GCF_026170545.1 Melanerpes formicivorus
ATCCAATTTGCCATCTGATCTAACTTCTGGAGGCAGTCAAAATGAGCCTTAGAATTCTTCCCTACCTTATTCCTGTGCTGAGATACAGGCTGCTCCAACCTGCTGTAAAATGCTTGATTTCGAGAGTGAGCGAAACTAATGAAAACATTGTTGGGGTAAAACCTAAAGGGAAAGACCTAGCACCAAATCCAATTTGCCATCTGATCTAACTTCTGGAGGCAGTCAAAATGAGCCTTAGAATTCTTCCCTACCTTATTCCTGTGCTGAGATACAGGCTGCTCCAACCTGCTGTAAAATGCTTGATTTCGAGAGTGAGCGAAACTAATGAAAACATTGTTGGGGTAAAACCTAAAGGGAAAGACCTAGCACCAAATCCAATTTGCCATCTGATCTAACTTCTGGAGGCAGTCAAAATGATCCTTAGAATTCTCCCCTACCTTATTCCTGTGCTGAGATACAGGCTGCTCCAACCTGCTGTAAAATGCTTGATTTCGAGAGTGAGCGAAACTAATGAAAACATTGTTGGGGTAAAACCTAAAGGGAAAGACCTAGCACCAAATCCAATTTGCCATCTGATCTAACTTCTGGAGGCAGTCAAAATGATCCTTAGAATTCTTCCCTACCTTATTCCTGTGCTGAGATACAGGCTGCTCCAACCTGCTGTAAAATGCTTGATTTCGAGAGTGAGCGAAACTAATGAAAACATTGTTGGGGTAAAACCTAAAGGGAAAGACCTAGCACCAAATCCAATTTGCCATCTGATCTAACTTCTGGAGGCAGTCAAAATGAGCCTTAGAATTCTTCCCTACCTTATTCCTGTGCTGAGATACAGGCTGCTCCAACCTGCTGTAAAATGCTTGATTTCGAGAGTGAGCGAAACTAATGAAAACATTGTTGGGGTAAAACCTAAAGGGAAAGACCTAGCACCAAATCCAATTTGCCATCTGATCTAACTTCTGGAGGCAGTCAAAATGAGCCTTAGAATTCTTCCCTACCTTATTCCTGTGCTGAGATACAGGCTGCTCCAACCTGCTGTAAAATGCTTGATTTCGAGAGTGAGCGAAACTAATGAAAACATTGTTGGGGTAAAACCTAAAGGGAAAGACCTAGCACCAAATCCAATTTGCCATCTGATCTAACTTCTGGAGGCAGTCAAAATGAGCCTTAGAATTCTTCCCTACCTTATTCCTGTGCTGAGATACAGGCTGCTCCAACCTGCTGTAAAATGCTTGATTTCGAGAGTGAGCGAAACTAATGAAAACATTGTTGGGGTAAAACCTAAAGGGAAAGACCTAGCACCAAATCCAATTTGCCATCTGATCTAACTTCTGGAGGCAGTCAAAATGAGCCTTTGAATTCTTCCCTACCTTATTCCTGTGCTGAGATACAGGCTGCTCCAACCTGCTGTAAAATGCTTGATTTCGAGAGTGAGCGAAACTAATGAAAACATTGTTGGGGTAAAACCTAAAGGGAAAGACCTAGCACCAAATCCAATTTGCCATCTGATCTAACTTCTGGAGGCAGTCAAAATGAGCCTTAGAATTCTTCCCTACCTTATTCCTGTGCTGAGATACAGGCTGCTCCAACCTGCTGTAAAATGCTTGATTTCGAGAGTGAGCGAAACTAATGAAAACATTGTTGGGGTAAAACCTAAAGGGAAAGACCTAGCACCAAATCCAATTTGCCATCTGATCTAACTTCTGGAGGCAGTCAAAATGAGCCTTAGAATTCTCCCTACCTTATTCCTGTGCTGAGATACAGGCTGCTCCAACCTGCTGTAAAATGCTTGATTTCGAGAGTGAGCGAAACTAATGAAAACATTGTTGGGGTAAAACCTAAAGGGAAAGACCTAGCACCAAATCCAATTTGCCATCTGATCTAACTTCTGGAGGCAGTCAAAATGAGCCTTAGAATTCTTCCCTACCTTATTCCTGTGCTGAGATACAGGCTGCTCCAACCTGCTGTAAAATGCTTGATTTCGAGAGTGAGCGAAACTAATGAAAACATTGTTGGGGTAAAACCTAAAGGGAAAGACCTAGCACCAAATCCAATTTGCCATCTGATCTAACTTCTGGAGGCAGTCAAAATGAGCCTTAGAATTCTTCCCTACCTTATTCCTGTGCTGAGATACAGGCTGCTCCAACCTGCTGTAAAATGCTTGATTTCGAGAGTGAGCGAAACTAATGAAAACATTGTTGGGGTAAAACCTAAAGGGAAAGACCTAGCACCAAATCCAATTTGCCATCTGATCTAACTTCTGGAGGCAGTCAAAATGAGCCTTAGAATTCTTCCCTACCTTATTCCTGTGCTGAGATACAGGCTGCTCCAACCTGCTGTAAAATGCTTGATTTCGAGAGTGAGCGAAACTAATGAAAACATTGTTGGGGTAAAACCTAAAGGGAAAGACCTAGCACCAAATCCAATTTGCCATCTGATCTAACTTCTGGAGGCAGTCAAAATGAGCCTTAGAATTCTTCCCTACCTTATTCCTGTGCTGAGATACAGGCTGCTCCAACCTGCTGTAAAATGCTTGATTTCGAGAGTGAGCGAAACTAATGAAAACATTGTTGGGGTAAAACCTAAAGGGAAAGACCTAGCACCAAATCCAATTTGCCATCTGATCTAACTTCTGGAGGCAGTCAAAATGAGCCTTAGAATTCTTCCCTACCTTATTCCTGTGCTGAGATACAGGCTGCTCCAACCTGCTGTAAAATGCTTGATTTCGAGAGTGAGCGAAACTAATGAAAACATTGTTGGGGTAAAACCTAAAGGGAAAGACCTAGCACCAAATCCAATTTGCCATCTGATCTAACTTCTGGAGGCAGTCAAAATGAGCCTTAGAATTCTTCCCTACCTTATTCCTGTGCTGAGATACAGGCTGCTCCAACCTGCTGTAAAATGCTTGATTTCGAGAGTGAGCGAAACTAATGAAAACATTGTTGGGGTAAAACCTAAAGGGAAAGACCTAGCACCAAATCCAATTTGCCATCTGATCTAACTTCTGGAGGCAGTCAAAATGATCCTTAGAATTCTCCCCTACCTTATTCCTGTGCTGAGATACAGGCTGCTCCAACCTGCTGTAAAATGCTTGATTTCGAGAGTGAGCGAAACTAATGAAAACATTGTTGGGGTAAAACCTAAAGGGAAAGACCTAGCACCAAATCCAATTTGCCATCTGATCTAACTTCTGGAGGCAGTCAAAATGAGCCTTAGAATTCTTCCCTACCTTATTCCTGTGCTGAGATACAGGCTGCTCCAACCTGCTGTAAAATGCTTGATTTCGAGAGTGAGCGAAACTAATGAAAACATTGTTGGGGTAAAACCTAAAGGGAAAGACCTAGCACCAAATCCAATTTGCCATCTGATCTAACTTCTGGAGGCAGTCAAAATGAGCCTTAGAATTCTTCCCTACCTTATTCCTGTGCTGAGATACAGGCTGCTCCAACCTGCTGTAAAATGCTTGATTTCGAGAGTGAGCGAAACTAATGAAAACATTGTTGGGGTAAAACCTAAAGGGAAAGACCTAGCACCAAATCCAATTTGCCATCTGATCTAACTTCTGGAGGCAGTCAAAATGAGCCTTAGAATTCTTCCCTACCTTATTCCTGTGCTGAGATACAGGCTGCTCCAACCTGCTGTAAAATGCTTGATTTCGAGAGTGAGCGAAACTAATGAAAACATTGTTGGGGTAAAACCTAAAGGGAAAGACCTAGCACCAAATCCAATTTGCCATCTGATCTAACTTCTGGAGGCAGTCAAAATGAGCCTTAGAATTCTTCCCTACCTTATTCCTGTGCTGAGATACAGGCTGCTCCAACCTGCTGTAAAATGCTTGATTTCGAGAGTGAGCGAAACTAATGAAAACATTGTTGGGGTAAAACCTAAAGGGAAAGACCTAGCACCAAATCCAATTTGCCATCTGATCTAACTTCTGGAGGCAGTCAAAATGAGCCTTTGAATTCTTCCCTACCTTATTCCTGTGCTGAGATACAGGCTGCTCCAACCTGCTGTAAAATGCTTGATTTCGAGAGTGAGCGAAACTAATGAAAACATTGTTGGGGTAAAACCTAAAGGGAAAGACCTAGCACCAAATCCAATTTGCCATCTGATCTAACTTCTGGAGGCAGTCAAAATGAGCCTTAGAATTCTTCCCTACCTTATTCCTGTGCTGAGATACAGGCTGCTCCAACCTGCTGTAAAATGCTTGATTTCGAGAGTGAGCGAAACTAATGAAAACATTGTTGGGGTAAAACCTAAAGGGAAAGACCTAGCACCAAATCCAATTTGCCATCTGATCTAACTTCTGGAGGCAGTCAAAATGAGCCTTAGAATTCTCCCCTACCTTATTCCTGTGCTGAGATACAGGCTGCTCCAACCTGCTGTAAAATGCTTGATTTCGAGAGTGAGCGAAACTAATGAAAACATTGTTGGGGTAAAACCTAAAGGGAAAGACCTAGCACCAAATCCAATTTGCCATCTGATCTAACTTCTGGAGGCAGTCAAAATGAGCCTTAGAATTCTTCCCTACCTTATTCCTGTGCTGAGATACAGGCTGCTCCAACCTGCTGTAAAATGCTTGATTTCGAGAGTGAGCGAAACTAATGAAAACATTGTTGGGGTAAAACCTAAAGGGAAAGACCTAGCACCAAATCCAATTTGCCATCTGATCTAACTTCTGGAGGCAGTCAAAATGAGCCTTAGAATTCTTCCCTACCTTATTCCTGTGCTGAGATACAGGCTGCTCCAACCTGCTGTAAAATGCTTGATTTCGAGAGTGAGCGAAACTAATGAAAACATTGTTGGGGTAAAACCTAAAGGGAAAGACCTAGCACCAAATCCAATTTGCCATCTGATCTAACTTCTGGAGGCAGTCAAAATGAGCCTTAGAATTCTTCCCTACCTTATTCCTGTGCTGAGATACAGGCTGCTCCAACCTGCTGTAAAATGCTTGATTTCGAGAGTGAGCGAAACTAATGAAAACATTGTTGGGGTAAAACCTAAAGGGAAAGACCTAGCACCAAATCCAATTTGCCATCTGATCTAACTTCTGGAGGCAGTCAAAATGAGCCTTAGAATTCTTCCCTACCTTATTCCTGTGCTGAGATACAGGCTGCTCCAACCTGCTGTAAAATGCTTGATTTCGAGAGTGAGCGAAACTAATGAAAACATTGTTGGGGTAAAACCTAAAGGGAAAGACCTAGCACCAAATCCAATTTGCCATCTGATCTAACTTCTGGAGGCAGTCAAAATGATCCTTAGAATTCTTCCCTACCTTATTCCTGTGCTGAGATACAGGCTGCTCCAACCTGCTGTAAAATGCTTGATTTCGAGAGTGAGCGAAACTAATGAAAACATTGTTGGGGTAAAACCTAAAGGGAAAGACCTAGCACCAAATCCAATTTGCCATCTGATCTAACTTCTGGAGGCAGTCAAAATGAGCCTTAGAATTCTTCCCTACCTTATTCCTGTGCTGAGATACAGGCTGCTCCAACCTGCTGTAAAATGCTTGATTTCGAGAGTGAGCGAAACTAATGAAAACATTGTTGGGGTAAAACCTAAAGGGAAAGACCTAGCACCAAATCCAATTTGCCATCTGATCTAACTTCTGGAGGCAGTCAAAATGAGCCTTAGAATTCTTCCCTACCTTATTCCTGTGCTGAGATACAGGCTGCTCCAACCTGCTGTAAAATGCTTGATTTCGAGAGTGAGCGAAACTAATGAAAACATTGTTGGGGTAAAACCTAAAGGGAAAGACCTAGCACCAAATCCAATTTGCCATCTGATCTAACTTCTGGAGGCAGTCAAAATGAGCCTTAGAATTCTTCCCTACCTTATTCCTGTGCTGAGATACAGGCTGCTCCAACCTGCTGTAAAATGCTTGATTTCGAGAGTGAGCGAAACTAATGAAAACATTGTTGGGGTAAAACCTAAAGGGAAAGACCTAGCACCAAATCCAATTTGCCATCTGATCTAACTTCTGGAGGCAGTCAAAATGAGCCTTAGAATTCTTCCCTACCTTATTCCTGTGCTGAGATACAGGCTGCTCCAACCTGCTGTAAAATGCTTGATTTCGAGAGTGAGCGAAACTAATGAAAACATTGTTGGGGTAAAACCTAAAGGGAAAGACCTAGCACCAAATCCAATTTGCCATCTGATCTAACTTCTGGAGGCAGTCAAAATGAGCCTTAGAATTCTTCCCTACCTTATTCCTGTGCTGAGATACAGGCTGCTCCAACCTGCTGTAAAATGCTTGATTTCGAGAGTGAGCGAAACTAATGAAAACATTGTTGGGGTAAAACCTAAAGGGAAAGACCTAGCACCAAATCCAATTTGCCATCTGATCTAACTTCTGGAGGCAGTCAAAATGAGCCTTAGAATTCTTCCCTACCTTATTCCTGTGCTGAGATACAGGCTGCTCCAACCTGCTGTAAAATGCTTGATTTCGAGAGTGAGCGAAACTAATGAAAACATTGTTGGGGTAAAACCTAAAGGGAAAGACCTAGCACCAAATCCAATTTGCCATCTGATCTAACTTCTGGAGGCAGTCAAAATGAGCCTTAGAATTCTTCCCTACCTTATTCCTGTGCTGAGATACAGGCTGCTCCAACCTGCTGTAAAATGCTTGATTTCGAGAGTGAGCGAAACTAATGAAAACATTGTTGGGGTAAAACCTAAAGGGAAAGACCTAGCACCAAATCCAATTTGCCATCTGATCTAACTTCTGGAGGCAGTCAAAATGATCCTTAGAATTCTTCCCTACCTTATTCCTGTGCTGAGATACAGGCTGCTCCAACCTGCTGTAAAATGCTTGATTTCGAGAGTGAGCGAAACTAATGAAAACATTGTTGGGGTAAAACCTAAAGGGAAAGACCTAGCACCAAATCCAATTTGCCATCTGATCTAACTTCTGGAGGCAGTCAAAATGAGCCTTTGAATTCTTCCCTACCTTATTCCTGTGCTGAGATACAGGCTGCTCCAACCTGCTGTAAAATGCTTGATTTCGAGAGTGAGCGAAACTAATGAAAACATTGTTGGGGTAAAACCTAAAGGGAAAGACCTAGCACCAAATCCAATTTGCCATCTGATCTAACTTCTGGAGGCAGTCAAAATGAGCCTTAGAATTCTTCCCTACCTTATTCCTGTGCTGAGATACAGGCTGCTCCAACCTGCTGTAAAATGCTTGATTTCGAGAGTGAGCGAAACTAATGAAAACATTGTTGGGGTAAAACCTAAAGGGAAAGACCTAGCACCAAATCCAATTTGCCATCTGATCTAACTTCTGGAGGCAGTCAAAATGAGCCTTAGAATTCTTCCCTACCTTATTCCTGTGCTGAGATACAGGCTGCTCCAACCTGCTGTAAAATGCTTGATTTCGAGAGTGAGCGAAACTAATGAAAACATTGTTGGGGTAAAACCTAAAGGGAAAGACCTAGCACCAAATCCAATTTGCCATCTGATCTAACTTCTGGAGGCAGTCAAAATGAGCCTTAGAATTCTTCCCTACCTTATTCCTGTGCTGAGATACAGGCTGCTCCAACCTGCTGTAAAATGCTTGATTTCGAGAGTGAGCGAAACTAATGAAAACATTGTTGGGGTAAAACCTAAAGGGAAAGACCTAGCACCAAATCCAATTTGCCATCTGATCTAACTTCTGGAGGCAGTCAAAATGATCCTTAGAATTCTTCCCTACCTTATTCCTGTGCTGAGATACAGGCTGCTCCAACCTGCTGTAAAATGCTTGATTTCGAGAGTGAGCGAAACTAATGAAAACATTGTTGGGGTAAAACCTAAAGGGAAAGACCTAGCACCAAATCCAATTTGCCATCTGATCTAACTTCTGGAGGCAGTCAAAATGATCCTTAGAATTCTTCCCTACCTTATTCCTGTGCTGAGATACAGGCTGCTCCAACCTGCTGTAAAATGCTTGATTTCGAGAGTGAGCGAAACTAATGAAAACATTGTTGGGGTAAAACCTAAAGGGAAAGACCTAGCACCAAATCCAATTTGCCATCTGATCTAACTTCTGGAGGCAGTCAAAATGATCCTTAGAATTCTTCCCTACCTTATTCCTGTGCTGAGATACAGGCTGCTCCAACCTGCTGTAAAATGCTTGATTTCGAGAGTGAGCGAAACTAATGAAAACATTGTTGGGGTAAAACCTAAAGGGAAAGACCTAGCACCAAATCCAATTTGCCATCTGATCTAACTTCTGGAGGCAGTCAAAATGAGCCTTAGAATTCTTCCCTACCTTATTCCTGTGCTGAGATACAGGCTGCTCCAACCTGCTGTAAAATGCTTGATTTCGAGAGTGAGCGAAACTAATGAAAACATTGTTGGGGTAAAACCTAAAGGGAAAGACCTAGCACCAAATCCAATTTGCCATCTGATCTAACTTCTGGAGGCAGTCAAAATGATCCTTAGAATTCTTCCCTACCTTATTCCTGTGCTGAGATACAGGCTGCTCCAACCTGCTGTAAAATGCTTGATTTCGAGAGTGAGCGAAACTAATGAAAACATTGTTGGGGTAAAACCTAAAGGGAAAGACCTAGCACCAAATCCAATTTGCCATCTGATCTAACTTCTGGAGGCAGTCAAAATGAGCCTTAGAATTCTTCCCTACCTTATTCCTGTGCTGAGATACAGGCTGCTCCAACCTGCTGTAAAATGCTTGATTTCGAGAGTGAGCGAAACTAATGAAAACATTGTTGGGGTAAAACCTAAAGGGAAAGACCTAGCACCAAATCCAATTTGCCATCTGATCTAACTTCTGGAGGCAGTCAAAATGAGCCTTAGAATTCTTCCCTACCTTATTCCTGTGCTGAGATACAGGCTGCTCCAACCTGCTGTAAAATGCTTGATTTCGAGAGTGAGCGAAACTAATGAAAACATTGTTGGGGTAAAACCTAAAGGGAAAGACCTAGCACCAAATCCAATTTGCCATCTGATCTAACTTCTGGAGGCAGTCAAAATGAGCCTTAGAATTCTTCCCTACCTTATTCCTGTGCTGAGATACAGGCTGCTCCAACCTGCTGTAAAATGCTTGATTTCGAGAGTGAGCGAAACTAATGAAAACATTGTTGGGGTAAAACCTAAAGGGAAAGACCTAGCACCAAATCCAATTTGCCATCTGATCTAACTTCTGGAGGCAGTCAAAATGATCCTTAGAATTCTTCCCTACCTTATTCCTGTGCTGAGATACAGGCTGCTCCAACCTGCTGTAAAATGCTTGATTTCGAGAGTGAGCGAAACTAATGAAAACATTGTTGGGGTAAAACCTAAAGGGAAAGACCTAGCACCAAATCCAATTTGCCATCTGATCTAACTTCTGGAGGCAGTCAAAATGATCCTTAGAATTCTTCCCTACCTTATTCCTGTGCTGAGATACAGGCTGCTCCAACCTGCTGTAAAATGCTTGATTTCGAGAGTGAGCGAAACTAATGAAAACATTGTTGGGGTAAAACCTAAAGGGAAAGACCTAGCACCAAATCCAATTTGCCATCTGATCTAACTTCTGGAGGCAGTCAAAATGAGCCTTAGAATTCTTCCCTACCTTATTCCTGTGCTGAGATACAGGCTGCTCCAACCTGCTGTAAAATGCTTGATTTCGAGAGTGAGCGAAACTAATGAAAACATTGTTGGGGTAAAACCTAAAGGGAAAGACCTAGCACCAAATCCAATTTGCCATCTGATCTAACTTCTGGAGGCAGTCAAAATGATCCTTAGAATTCTTCCCTACCTTATTCCTGTGCTGAGATACAGGCTGCTCCAACCTGCTGTAAAATGCTTGATTTCGAGAGTGAGCGAAACTAATGAAAACATTGTTGGGGTAAAACCTAAAGGGAAAGACCTAGCACCAAATCCAATTTGCCATCTGATCTAACTTCTGGAGGCAGTCAAAATGATCCTTAGAATTCTTCCCTACCTTATTCCTGTGCTGAGATACAGGCTGCTCCAACCTGCTGTAAAATGCTTGATTTCGAGAGTGAGCGAAACTAATGAAAACATTGTTGGGGTAAAACCTAAAGGGAAAGACCTAGCACCAAATCCAATTTGCCATCTGATCTAACTTCTGGAGGCAGTCAAAATGAGCCTTAGAATTCTTCCCTACCTTATTCCTGTGCTGAGATACAGGCTGCTCCAACCTGCTGTAAAATGCTTGATTTCGAGAGTGAGCGAAACTAATGAAAACATTGTTGGGGTAAAACCTAAAGGGAAAGACCTAGCACCAAATCCAATTTGCCATCTGATCTAACTTCTGGAGGCAGTCAAAATGAGCCTTTGAATTCTTCCCTACCTTATTCCTGTGCTGAGATACAGGCTGCTCCAACCTGCTGTAAAATGCTTGATTTCGAGAGTGAGCGAAACTAATGAAAACATTGTTGGGGTAAAACCTAAAGGGAAAGACCTAGCACCAAATCCAATTTGCCATCTGATCTAACTTCTGGAGGCAGTCAAAATGATCCTTAGAATTCTTCCCTACCTTATTCCTGTGCTGAGATACAGGCTGCTCCAACCTGCTGTAAAATGCTTGATTTCGAGAGTGAGCGAAACTAATGAAAACATTGTTGGGGTAAAACCTAAAGGGAAAGACCTAGCACCAAATCCAATTTGCCATCTGATCTAACTTCTGGAGGCAGTCAAAATGATCCTTAGAATTCTTCCCTACCTTATTCCTGTGCTGAGATACAGGCTGCTCCAACCTGCTGTAAAATGCTTGATTTCGAGAGTGAGCGAAACTAATGAAAACATTGTTGGGGTAAAACCTAAAGGGAAAGACCTAGCACCAAATCCAATTTGCCATCTGATCTAACTTCTGGAGGCAGTCAAAATGAGCCTTAGAATTCTTCCCTACCTTATTCCTGTGCTGAGATACAGGCTGCTCCAACCTGCTGTAAAATGCTTGATTTCGAGAGTGAGCGAAACTAATGAAAACATTGTTGGGGTAAAACCTAAAGGGAAAGACCTAGCACCAAATCCAATTTGCCATCTGATCTAACTTCTGGAGGCAGTCAAAATGAGCCTTAGAATTCTTCCCTACCTTATTCCTGTGCTGAGATACAGGCTGCTCCAACCTGCTGTAAAATGCTTGATTTCGAGAGTGAGCGAAACTAATGAAAACATTGTTGGGGTAAAACCTAAAGGGAAAGACCTAGCACCAAATCCAATTTGCCATCTGATCTAACTTCTGGAGGCAGTCAAAATGAGCCTTAGAATTCTTCCCTACCTTATTCCTGTGCTGAGATACAGGCTGCTCCAACCTGCTGTAAAATGCTTGATTTCGAGAGTGAGCGAAACTAATGAAAACATTGTTGGGGTAAAACCTAAAGGGAAAGACCTAGCACCAAATCCAATTTGCCATCTGATCTAACTTCTGGAGGCAGTCAAAATGAGCCTTAGAATTCTTCCCTACCTTATTCCTGTGCTGAGATACAGGCTGCTCCAACCTGCTGTAAAATGCTTGATTTCGAGAGTGAGCGAAACTAATGAAAACATTGTTGGGGTAAAACCTAAAGGGAAAGACCTAGCACCAAATCCAATTTGCCATCTGATCTAACTTCTGGAGGCAGTCAAAATGATCCTTAGAATTCTTCCCTACCTTATTCCTGTGCTGAGATACAGGCTGCTCCAACCTGCTGTAAAATGCTTGATTTCGAGAGTGAGCGAAACTAATGAAAACATTGTTGGGGTAAAACCTAAAGGGAAAGACCTAGCACCAAATCCAATTTGCCATCTGATCTAACTTCTGGAGGCAGTCAAAATGAGCCTTAGAATTCTTCCCTACCTTATTCCTGTGCTGAGATACAGGCTGCTCCAACCTGCTGTAAAATGCTTGATTTCGAGAGTGAGCGAAACTAATGAAAACATTGTTGGGGTAAAACCTAAAGGGAAAGACCTAGCACCAAATCCAATTTGCCATCTGATCTAACTTCTGGAGGCAGTCAAAATGAGCCTTTGAATTCTTCCCTACCTTATTCCTGTGCTGAGATACAGGCTGCTCCAACCTGCTGTAAAATGCTTGATTTCGAGAGTGAGCGAAACTAATGAAAACATTGTTGGGGTAAAACCTAAAGGGAAAGACCTAGCACCAAATCCAATTTGCCATCTGATCTAACTTCTGGAGGCAGTCAAAATGAGCCTTAGAATTCTTCCCTACCTTATTCCTGTGCTGAGATACAGGCTGCTCCAACCTGCTGTAAAATGCTTGATTTCGAGAGTGAGCGAAACTAATGAAAACATTGTTGGGGTAAAACCTAAAGGGAAAGACCTAGCACCAAATCCAATTTGCCATCTGATCTAACTTCTGGAGGCAGTCAAAATGATCCTTAGAATTCTTCCCTACCTTATTCCTGTGCTGAGATACAGGCTGCTCCAACCTGCTGTAAAATGCTTGATTTCGAGAGTGAGCGAAACTAATGAAAACATTGTTGGGGTAAAACCTAAAGGGAAAGACCTAGCACCAAATCCAATTTGCCATCTGATCTAACTTCTGGAGGCAGTCAAAATGAGCCTTAGAATTCTTCCCTACCTTATTCCTGTGCTGAGATACAGGCTGCTCCAACCTGCTGTAAAATGCTTGATTTCGAGAGTGAGCGAAACTAATGAAAACATTGTTGGGGTAAAACCTAAAGGGAAAGACCTAGCACCAAATCCAATTTGCCATCTGATCTAACTTCTGGAGGCAGTCAAAATGAGCATTTGAATTCTTCCCTACCTTATTCCTGTGCTGAGATACAGGCTGCTCCAACCTGCTGTAAAATGCTTGATTTCGAGAGTGAGCGAAACTAATGAAAACATTGTTGGGGTAAAACCTAAAGGGAAAGACCTAGCACCAAATCCAATTTGCCATCTGATCTAACTTCTGGAGGCAGTCAAAATGAGCCTTAGAATTCTTCCCTACCTTATTCCTGTGCTGAGATACAGGCTGCTCCAACCTGCTGTAAAATGCTTGATTTCGAGAGTGAGCGAAACTAATGAAAACATTGTTGGGGTAAAACCTAAAGGGAAAGACCTAGCACCAAATCCAATTTGCCATCTGATCTAACTTCTGGAGGCAGTCAAAATGATCCTTAGAATTCTTCCCTACCTTATTCCTGTGCTGAGATACAGGCTGCTCCAACCTGCTGTAAAATGCTTGATTTCGAGAGTGAGCGAAACTAATGAAAACATTGTTGGGGTAAAACCTAAAGGGAAAGACCTAGCACCAAATCCAATTTGCCATCTGATCTAACTTCTGGAGGCAGTCAAAATGAGCCTTAGAATTCTTCCCTACCTTATTCCTGTGCTGAGATACAGGCTGCTCCAACCTGCTGTAAAATGCTTGATTTCGAGAGTGAGCGAAACTAATGAAAACATTGTTGGGGTAAAACCTAAAGGGAAAGACCTAGCACCAAATCCAATTTGCCATCTGATCTAACTTCTGGAGGCAGTCAAAATGAGCCTTAGAATTCTTCCCTACCTTATTCCTGTGCTGAGATACAGGCTGCTCCAACCTGCTGTAAAATGCTTGATTTCGAGAGTGAGCGAAACTAATGAAAACATTGTTGGGGTAAAACCTAAAGGGAAAGACCTAGCACCAAATCCAATTTGCCATCTGATCTAACTTCTGGAGGCAGTCAAAATGATCCTTAGAATTCTTCCCTACCTTATTCCTGTGCTGAGATACAGGCTGCTCCAACCTGCTGTAAAATGCTTGATTTCGAGAGTGAGCGAAACCAATGAAAACATTGTTGGGGTAAAACCTAAAGGGAAAGACCTAGCACCAAATCCAATTTGCCATCTGATCTAACTTCTGGAGGCAGTCAAAATGAGCCTTAGAATTCTTCCCTACCTTATTCCTGTGCTGAGATACAGGCTGCTCCAACCTGCTGTAAAATGCTTGATTTCGAGAGTGAGCGAAACTAATGAAAACATTGTTGGGGTAAAACCTAAAGGGAAAGACCTAGCACCAAATCCAATTTGCCATCTGATCTAACTTCTGGAGGCAGTCAAAATGAGCCTTAGAATTCTTCCCTACCTTATTCCTGTGCTGAGATACAGGCTGCTCCAACCTGCTGTAAAATGCTTGATTTCGAGAGTGAGCGAAACTAATGAAAACATTGTTGGGGTAAAACCTAAAGGGAAAGACCTAGCACCAAATCCAATTTGCCATCTGATCTAACTTCTGGAGGCAGTCAAAATGATCCTTAGAATTCTTCCCTACCTTATTCCTGTGCTGAGATACAGGCTGCTCCAACCTGCTGTAAAATGCTTGATTTCGAGAGTGAGCGAAACCAATGAAAACATTGTTGGGGTAAAACCTAAAGGGAAAGACCTAGCACCAAATCCAATTTGCCATCTGATCTAACTTCTAGAGGCAGTCAAAATGAGCCTTAGAATTCTTCCCTACCTTATTCCTGTGCTGAGATACAGGCTGCTCCAACCTGCTGTAAAATGCTTGATTTCGAGAGTGAGCGAAACTAATGAAAACATTGTTGGGGTAAAACCTAAAGGGAAAGACCTAGCACCAAATCCAATTTGCTATCTGATCTAACTTCTGGAGGCAGTCAAAATGAGCCTTAGAATTCTTCCCTACCTTATTCCTGTGCTGAGATACAGGCTGCTCCAACCTGCTGTAAAATGCTTGATTTCGAGAGTGAGCGAAACTAATGAAAACATTGTTGGGGTAAAACCTAAAGGGAAAGACCTAGCACCAAATCCAATTTGCCATCTGATCTAACTTCTGGAGGCAGTCAAAATGATCCTTAGAATTCTTCCCTACCTTATTCCTGTGCTGAGATACAGGCTGCTCCAACCTGCTGTAAAATGCTTGATTTCGAGAGTGAGCGAAACTAATGAAAACATTGTTGGGGTAAAACCTAAAGGGAAAGACCTAGCACCAAATCCAATTTGCCATCTGATCTAACTTCTGGAGGCAGTCAAAATGAGCCTTAGAATTCTTCCCTACCTTATTCCTGTGCTGAGATACAGGCTGCTCCAACCTGCTGTAAAATGCTTGATTTCGAGAGTGAGCGAAACTAATGAAAACATTGTTGGGGTAAAACCTAAAGGGAAAGACCTAGCACCAAATCCAATTTGCCATCTGATCTAACTTCTGGAGGCAGTCAAAATGATCCTTAGAATTCTTCCCTACCTTATTCCTGTGCTGAGATACAGGCTGCTCCAACCTGCTGTAAAATGCTTGATTTCGAGAGTGAGCGAAACTAATGAAAACATTGTTGGGGTAAAACCTAAAGGGAAAGACCTAGCACCAAATCCAATTTGCCATCTGATCTAACTTCTGGAGGCAGTCAAAATGAGCCTTAGAATTCTTCCCTACCTTATTCCTGTGCTGAGATACAGGCTGCTCCAACCTGCTGTAAAATGCTTGATTTCGAGAGTGAGCGAAACTAATGAAAACATTGTTGGGGTAAAACCTAAAGGGAAAGACCTAGCACCAAATCCAATTTGCCATCTGATCTAACTTCTGGAGGCAGTCAAAATGAGCCTTAGAATTCTTCCCTACCTTATTCCTGTGCTGAGATACAGGCTGCTCCAACCTGCTGTAAAATGCTTGATTTCGAGAGTGAGCGAAACTAATGAAAACATTGTTGGGGTAAAACCTAAAGGGAAAGACCTAGCACCAAATCCAATTTGCCATCTGATCTAACTTCTGGAGGCAGTCAAAATGAGCCTTAGAATTCTTCCCTACCTTATTCCTGTGCTGAGATACAGGCTGCTCCAACCTGCTGTAAAATGCTTGATTTCGAGAGTGAGCGAAACTAATGAAAACATTGTTGGGGTAAAACCTAAAGGGAAAGACCTAGCACCAAATCCAATTTGCCATCTGATCTAACTTCTGGAGGCAGTCAAAATGAGCCTTAGAATTCTTCCCTACCTTATTCCTGTGCTGAGATACAGGCTGCTCCAACCTGCTGTAAAATGCTTGATTTCGAGAGTGAGCGAAACTAATGAAAACATTGTTGGGGTAAAACCTAAAGGGAAAGACCTAGCACCAAATCCAATTTGCCATCTGATCTAACTTCTGGAGGCAGTCAAAATGATCCTTAGAATTCTTCCCTACCTTATTCCTGTGCTGAGATACAGGCTGCTCCAACCTGCTGTAAAATGCTTGATTTCGAGAGTGAGCGAAACTAATGAAAACATTGTTGGGGTAAAACCTAAAGGGAAAGACCTAGCACCAAATCCAATTTGCCATCTGATCTAACTTCTGGAGGCAGTCAAAATGAGCCGTAGAATTCTTCCCTACCTTATTCCTGTGCTGAGATACAGGCTGCTCCAACCTGCTGTAAAATGCTTGATTTCGAGAGTGAGCGAAACTAATGAAAACATTGTTGGGGTAAAACCTAAAGGGAAAGACCTAGCACCAAATCCAATTTGCCATCTGATCTAACTTCTGGAGGCAGTCAAAATGATCCTTAGAATTCTTCCCTACCTTATTCCTGTGCTGAGATACAGGCTGCTCCAACCTGCTGTAAAATGCTTGATTTCGAGAGTGAGCGAAACTAATGAAAACATTGTTGGGGTAAAACCTAAAGGGAAAGACCTAGCACCAAATCCAATTTGCCATCTGATCTAACTTCTGGAGGCAGTCAAAATGAGCCTTAGAATTCTTCCCTACCTTATTCCTGTGCTGAGATACAGGCTGCTCCAACCTGCTGTAAAATGCTTGATTTCGAGAGTGAGCGAAACTAATGAAAACATTGTTGGGGTAAAACCTAAAGGGAAAGACCTAGCACCAAATCCAATTTGCCATCTGATCTAACTTCTGGAGGCAGTCAAAATGAGCCTTAGAATTCTTCCCTACCTTATTCCTGTGCTGAGATACAGGCTGCTCCAACCTGCTGTAAAATGCTTGATTTCGAGAGTGAGCGAAACTAATGAAAACATTGTTGGGGTAAAACCTAAAGGGAAAGACCTAGCACCAAATCCAATTTGCCATCTGATCTAACTTCTGGAGGCAGTCAAAATGAGCCTTAGAATTCTTCCCTACCTTATTCCTGTGCTGAGATACAGGCTGCTCCAACCTGCTGTAAAATGCTTGATTTCGAGAGTGAGCGAAACTAATGAAAACATTGTTGGGGTAAAACCTAAAGGGAAAGACCTAGCACCAAATCCAATTTGCCATCTGATCTAACTTCTGGAGGCAGTCAAAATGAGCCTTTGAATTCTTCCCTACCTTATTCCTGTGCTGAGATACAGGCTGCTCCAACCTGCTGTAAAATGCTTGATTTCGAGAGTGAGCGAAACTAATGAAAACATTGTTGGGGTAAAACCTAAAGGGAAAGACCTAGCACCAAATCCAATTTGCCATCTGATCTAACTTCTGGAGGCAGTCAAAATGAGCCTTAGAATTCTTCCCTACCTTATTCCTGTGCTGAGATACAGGCTGCTCCAACCTGCTGTAAAATGCTTGATTTCGAGAGTGAGCGAAACTAATGAAAACATTGTTGGGGTAAAACCTAAAGGGAAAGACCTAGCACCAAATCCAATTTGCCATCTGATCTAACTTCTGGAGGCAGTCAAAATGAGCCTTAGAATTCTTCCCTACCTTATTCCTGTGCTGAGATACAGGCTGCTCCAACCTGCTGTAAAATGCTTGATTTCGAGAGTGAGCGAAACTAATGAAAACATTGTTGGGGTAAAACCTAAAGGGAAAGACCTAGCACCAAATCCAATTTGCCATCTGATCTAACTTCTGGAGGCAGTCAAAATGAGCCTTAGAATTCTTCCCTACCTTATTCCTGTGCTGAGATACAGGCTGCTCCAACCTGCTGTAAAATGCTTGATTTCGAGAGTGAGCGAAACTAATGAAAACATTGTTGGGGTAAAACCTAAAGGGAAAGACCTAGCACCAAATCCAATTTGCCATCTGATCTAACTTCTGGAGGCAGTCAAAATGAGCCTTAGAATTCTTCCCTACCTTATTCCTGTGCTGAGATACAGGCTGCTCCAACCTGCTGTAAAATGCTTGATTTCGAGAGTGAGCGAAACTAATGAAAACATTGTTGGGGTAAAACCTAAAGGGAAAGACCTAGCACCAAATCCAATTTGCCATCTGATCTAACTTCTGGAGGCAGTCAAAATGATCCTTAGAATTCTTCCCTACCTTATTCCTGTGCTGAGATACAGGCTGCTCCAACCTGCTGTAAAATGCTTGATTTCGAGAGTGAGCGAAACTAATGAAAACATTGTTGGGGTAAAACCTAAAGGGAAAGACCTAGCACCAAATCCAATTTGCCATCTGATCTAACTTCTGGAGGCAGTCAAAATGATCCTTAGAATTCTTCCCTACCTTATTCCTGTGCTGAGATACAGGCTGCTCCAACCTGCTGTAAAATGCTTGATTTCGAGAGTGAGCGAAACTAATGAAAACATTGTTGGGGTAAAACCTAAAGGGAAAGACCTAGCACCAAATCCAATTTGCCATCTGATCTAACTTCTGGAGGCAGTCAAAATGAGCCTTAGAATTCTTCCCTACCTTATTCCTGTGCTGAGATACAGGCTGCTCCAACCTGCTGTAAAATGCTTGATTTCGAGAGTGAGCGAAACTAATGAAAACATTGTTGGGGTAAAACCTAAAGGGAAAGACCTAGCACCAAATCCAATTTGCCATCTGATCTAACTTCTGGAGGCAGTCAAAATGAGCCTTTGAATTCTTCCCTACCTTATTCCTGTGCTGAGATACAGGCTGCTCCAACCTGCTGTAAAATGCTTGATTTCGAGAGTGAGCGAAACTAATGAAAACATTGTTGGGGTAAAACCTAAAGGGAAAGACCTAGCACCAAATCCAATTTGCCATCTGATCTAACTTCTGGAGGCAGTCAAAATGAGCCTTAGAATTCTTCCCTACCTTATTCCTGTGCTGAGATACAGGCTGCTCCAACCTGCTGTAAAATGCTTGATTTCGAGAGTGAGCGAAACTAATGAAAACATTGTTGGGGTAAAACCTAAAGGGAAAGACCTAGCACCAAATCCAATTTGCCATCTGATCTAACTTCTGGAGGCAGTCAAAATGATCCTTAGAATTCTTCCCTACCTTATTCCTGTGCTGAGATACAGGCTGCTCCAACCTGCTGTAAAATGCTTGATTTCGAGAGTGAGCGAAACTAATGAAAACATTGTTGGGGTAAAACCTAAAGGGAAAGACCTAGCACCAAATCCAATTTGCCATCTGATCTAACTTCTGGAGGCAGTCAAAATGAGCCTTAGAATTCTTCCCTACCTTATTCCTGTGCTGAGATACAGGCTGCTCCAACCTGCTGTAAAATGCTTGATTTCGAGAGTGAGCGAAACTAATGAAAACATTGTTGGGGTAAAACCTAAAGGGAAAGACCTAGAACCAAATCCAATTTGCCATCTGATCTAACTTCTGGAGGCAGTCAAAATGAGCCTTAGAATTCTTCCCTACCTTATTCCTGTGCTGAGATACAGGCTGCTCCAACCTGCTGTAAAATGCTTGATTTCGAGAGTGAGCGAAACTAATGAAAACATTGTTGGGGTAAAACCTAAAGGGAAAGACCTAGCACCAAATCCAATTTGCCATCTGATCTAACTTCTGGAGGCAGTCAAAATGAGCCTTAGAATTCTTCCCTACCTTATTCCTGTGCTGAGATACAGGCTGCTCCAACCTGCTGTAAAATGCTTGATTTCGAGAGTGAGCGAAACTAATGAAAACATTGTTGGGGTAAAACCTAAAGGGAAAGACCTAGCACCAAATCCAATTTGCCATCTGATCTAACTTCTGGAGGCAGACAAAATGATCCTTAGAATTCTTCCCTACCTTATTCCTGTGCTGAGATACAGGCTGCTCCAACCTGCTGTAAAATGCTTGATTTCGAGAGTGAGCGAAACTAATGAAAACATTGTTGGGGTAAAACCTAAAGGGAAAGACCTAGCACCAAATCCAATTTGCCATCTGATCTAACTTCTGGAGGCAGTCAAAATGATCCTTAGAATTCTTCCCTACCTTATTCCTGTGCTGAGATACAGGCTGCTCTAACCTGCTGTAAAATGCTTGATTTCGAGAGTGAGCGAAACTAATGAAAACATTGTTGGGGTAAAACCTAAAGGGAAAGACCTAGCACCAAATCCAATTTGCCATCTGATCTAACTTCTGGAGGCAGTCAAAATGATCCTTAGAATTCTTCCCTACCTTATTCCTGTGCTGAGATACAGGCTGCTCCAACCTGCTGTAAAATGCTTGATTTCGAGAGTGAGCGAAACTAATGAAAACATTGTTGGGGTAAAACCTAAAGGGAAAGACCTAGCACCAAATCCAATTTGCCATCTGATCTAACTTCTGGAGGCAGTCAAAATGATCCTTAGAATTCTTCCCTACCTTATTCCTGTGCTGAGATACAGGCTGCTCCAACCTGCTGTAAAATGCTTGATTTCGAGAGTGAGCGAAACTAATGAAAACATTGTTGGGGTAAAACCTAAAGGGAAAGACCTAGCACCAAATCCAATTTGCCATCTGATCTAACTTCTGGAGGCAGTCAAAATGATCCTTAGAATTCTTCCCTACCTTATTCCTGTGCTGAGATACAGGCTGCTCCAACCTGCTGTAAAATGCTTGATTTCGAGAGTGAGCGAAACTAATGAAAACATTGTTGGGGTAAAACCTAAAGGGAAAGACCTAGCACCAAATCCAATTTGCCATCTGATCTAACTTCTGGAGGCAGTCAAAATGAGCCTTAGAATTCTTCCCTACCTTATTCCTGTGCTGAGATACAGGCTGCTCCAACCTGCTGTAAAATGCTTGATTTCGAGAGTGAGCGAAACTAATGAAAACATTGTTGGGGTAAAACCTAAAGGGAAAGACCTAGCACCAAATCCAATTTGCCATCTGATCTAACTTCTGGAGGCAGTCAAAATGAGCCTTAGAATTCTTCCCTACCTTATTCCTGTGCTGAGATACAGGCTGCTCCAACCTGCTGTAAAATGCTTGATTTCGAGAGTGAGCGAAACTAATGAAAACATTGTTGGGGTAAAACCTAAAGGGAAAGACCTAGCACCAAATCCAATTTGCCATCTGATCTAACTTCTGGAGGCAGTCAAAATGAGCCTTAGAATTCTTCCCTACCTTATTCCTGTGCTGAGATACAGGCTGCTCCAACCTGCTGTAAAATGCTTGATTTCGAGAGTGAGCGAAACTAATGAAAACATTGTTGGGGTAAAACCTAAAGGGAAAGACCTAGCACCAAATCCAATTTGCCATCTGATCTAACTTCTGGAGGCAGTCAAAATGAGCCTTAGAATTCTTCCCTACCTTATTTCTGTGCTGAGATACAGGCTGCTCCAACCTGCTGTAAAATGCTTGATTTCGAGAGTGAGCGAAACTAATGAAAACATTGTTGGGGTAAAACCTAAAGGGAAAGACCTAGCACCAAATCCAATTTGCCATCTGATCTAACTTCTGGAGGCAGTCAAAATGATCCTTAGAATTCTTCCCTACCTTATTCCTGTGCTGAGATACAGGCTGCTCCAACCTGCTGTAAAATGCTTGATTTCGAGAGTGAGCGAAACTAATGAAAACATTGTTGGGGTAAAACCTAAAGGGAAAGACCTAGCACCAAATCCAATTTGCCATCTGATCTAACTTCTGGAGGCAGTCAAAATGAGCCTTAGAATTCTTCCCTACCTTATTCCTGTGCTGAGATACAGGCTGCTCCAACCTGCTGTAAAATGCTTGATTTCGAGAGTGAGCGAAACTAATGAAAACATTGTTGGGGTAAAACCTAAAGGGAAAGACCTAGCACCAAATCCAATTTGTCATCTGATCTAACTTCTGGAGGCAGTCAAAATGATCCTTAGAATTCTTCCCTACCTTATTCCTGTGCTGAGATACAGGCTGCTCCAACCTGCTGTAAAATGCTTGATTTCGAGAGTGAGCGAAACTAATGAAAACATTGTTGGGGTAAAACCTAAAGGGAAAGACCTAGCACCAAATCCAATTTGCCATCTGATCTAACTTCTGGAGGCAGTCAAAATGATCCTTAGAATTCTTCCCTACCTTATTCCTGTGCTGAGATACAGGCTGCTCCAACCTGCTGTAAAATGCTTGATTTCGAGAGTGAGCGAAACTAATGAAAACATTGTTGGGGTAAAACCTAAAGGGAAAGACCTAGCACCAAATCCAATTTGCCATCTGATCTAACTTCTGGAGGCAGTCAAAATGATCCTTAGAATTCTTCCCTACCTTATTCCTGTGCTGAGATACAGGCTGCTCCAACCTGCTGTAAAATGCTTGATTTCGAGAGTGAGCGAAACTAATGAAAACATTGTTGGGGTAAAACCTAAAGGGAAAGACCTAGCACCAAATCCAATTTGCCATCTGATCTAACTTCTGGAGGCAGTCAAAATGATCCTTAGAATTCTTCCCTACCTTATTCCTGTGCTGAGATACAGGCTGCTCCAACCTGCTGTAAAATGCTTGATTTCGAGAGTGAGCGAAACTAATGAAAACATTGTTGGGGTAAAACCTAAAGGGAAAGACCTAGCACCAAATCCAATTTGCCATCTGATCTAACTTCTGGAGGCAGTCAAAATGAGCCTTAGAATTCTTCCCTACCTTATTCCTGTGCTGAGATACAGGCTGCTCCAACCTGCTGTAAAATGCTTGATTTCGAGAGTGAGCGAAACTAATGAAAACATTGTTGGGGTAAAACCTAAAGGGAAAGACCTAGCACCAAATCCAATTTGCCATCTGATCTAACTTCTGGAGGCAGTCAAAATGAGCCTTAGAATTCTTCCCTACCTTATTCCTGTGCTGAGATACAGGCTGCTCCAACCTGCTGTAAAATGCTTGATTTCGAGAGTGAGCGAAACTAATGAAAACATTGTTGGGGTAAAACCTAAAGGGAAAGACCTAGCACCAAATCCAATTTGCCATCTGATCTAACTTCTGGAGGCAGTCAAAATGATCCTTAGAATTCTTCCCTACCTTATTCCTGTGCTGAGATACAGGCTGCTCCAACCTGCTGTAAAATGCTTGATTTCGAGAGTGAGCGAAACTAATGAAAACATTGTTGGGGTAAAACCTAAAGGGAAAGACCTAGCACCAAATCCAATTTGCCATCTGATCTAACTTCTGGAGGCAGTCAAAATGAGCATTTGAATTCTTCCCTACCTTATTCCTGTGCTGAGATACAGGCTGCTCCAACCTGCTGTAAAATGCTTGATTTCGAGAGTGAGCGAAACTAATGAAAACATTGTTGGGGTAAAACCTAAAGGGAAAGACCTAGCACCAAATCCAATTTGCCATCTGATCTAACTTCTGGAGGCAGTCAAAATGATCCTTAGAATTCTTCCCTACCTTATTCCTGTGCTGAGATACAGGCTGCTCCAACCTGCTGTAAAATGCTTGATTTCGAGAGTGAGCGAAACTAATGAAAACATTGTTGGGGTAAAACCTAAAGGGAAAGACCTAGCACCAAATCCAATTTGCCATCTGATCTAACTTCTGGAGGCAGTCAAAATGATCCTTAGAATTCTTCCCTACCTTATTCCTGTGCTGAGATACAGGCTGCTCCAACCTGCTGTAAAATGCTTGATTTCGAGAGTGAGCGAAACTAATGAAAACATTGTTGGGGTAAAACCTAAAGGGAAAGACCTAGCACCAAATCCAATTTGCCATCTGATCTAACTTCTGGAGGCAGTCAAAATGATCCTTAGAATTCTTCCCTACCTTATTCCTGTGCTGAGATACAGGCTGCTCCAACCTGCTGTAAAATGCTTGATTTCGAGAGTGAGCGAAACCAATGAAAACATTGTTGGGGTAAAACCTAAAGGGAAAGACCTAGCACCAAATCCAATTTGCCATCTGATCTAACTTCTGGAGGCAGTCAAAATGAGCCTTAGAATTCTTCCCTACCTTATTCCTGTGCTGAGATACAGGCTGCTCCAACCTGCTGTAAAATGCTTGATTTCGAGAGTGAGCGAAACTAATGAAAACATTGTTGGGGTAAAACCTAAAGGGAAAGACCTAGCACCAAATCCAATTTGCCATCTGATCTAACTTCTGGAGGCAGTCAAAATGAGCCTTAGAATTCTTCCCTACCTTATTCCTGTGCTGAGATACAGGCTGCTCCAACCTGCTGTAAAATGCTTGATTTCGAGAGTGAGCGAAACTAATGAAAACATTGTTGGGGTAAAACCTAAAGGGAAAGACCTAGCACCAAATCCAATTTGCCATCTGATCTAACTTCTGGAGGCAGTCAAAATGAGCATTTGAATTCTTCCCTACCTTATTCCTGTGCTGAGATACAGGCTGCTCCAACCTGCTGTAAAATGCTTGATTTCGAGAGTGAGCGAAACTAATGAAAACATTGTTGGGGTAAAACCTAAAGGGAAAGACCTAGCACCAAATCCAATTTGCCATCTGATCTAACTTCTGGAGGCAGTCAAAATGAGCCTTAGAATTCTTCCCTACCTTATTCCTGTGCTGAGATACAGGCTGCTCCAACCTGCTGTAAAATGCTTGATTTCGAGAGTGAGCGAAACTAATGAAAACATTGTTGGGGTAAAACCTAAAGGGAAAGACCTAGCACCAAATCCAATTTGCCATCTGATCTAACTTCTGGAGGCAGTCAAAATGATCCTTAGAATTCTTCCCTACCTTATTCCTGTGCTGAGATACAGGCTGCTCCAACCTGCTGTAAAATGCTTGATTTCGAGAGTGAGCGAAACTAATGAAAACATTGTTGGGGTAAAACCTAAAGGGAAAGACCTAGCACCAAATCCAATTTGCCATCTGATCTAACTTCTGGAGGCAGTCAAAATGATCCTTAGAATTCTTCCCTACCTTATTCCTGTGCTGAGATACAGGCTGCTCCAACCTGCTGTAAAATGCTTGATTTCGAGAGTGAGCGAAACTAATGAAAACATTGTTGGGGTAAAACCTAAAGGGAAAGACCTAGCACCAAATCCAATTTGCCATCTGATCTAACTTCTGGAGGCAGTCAAAATGATCCTTAGAATTCTTCCCTACCTTATTCCTGTGCTGAGATACAGGCTGCTCCAACCTGCTGTGAAATGCTTGATTTCGAGAGTGAGCGAAACTAATGAAAACATTGTTGGGGTAAAACCTAAAGGGAAAGACCTAGCACCAAATCCAATTTGCCATCTCATCTAACTTCTGGAGGCAGTCAAAATGAGCCTTAGAATTCTTCCCTACCTTATTCCTGTGCTGAGATACAGGCTGCTCCAACCTGCTGTAAAATGCTTGATTTCGAGAGTGAGCGAAACTAATGAAAACATTGTTGGGGTAAAACCTAAAGGGAAAGACCTAGCACCAAATCCAATTTGCCATCTGATCTAACTTCTGGAGGCAGTCAAAATGATCCTTAGAATTCTTCCCTACCTTATTCCTGTGCTGAGATACAGGCTGCTCCAACCTGCTGTAAAATGCTTGATTTCGAGAGTGAGCGAAACTAATGAAAACATTGTTGGGGTAAAACCTAAAGGGAAAGACCTAGCACCAAATCCAATTTGCCATCTGATCTAACTTCTGGAGGCAGTCAAAATGATCCTTAGAATTCTTCCCTACCTTATTCCTGTGCTGAGATACAGGCTGCTCCAACCTGCTGTAAAATGCTTGATTTCGAGAGTGAGCGAAACTAATGAAAACATTGTTGGGGTAAAACCTAAAGGGAAAGACCTAGCACCAAATCCAATTTGCCATCTGATCTAACTTCTGGAGGCAGTCAAAATGATCCTTAGAATTCTTCCCTACCTTATTCCTGTGCTGAGATACAGGCTGCTCCAACCTGCTGTAAAATGCTTGATTTCGAGAGTGAGCGAAACTAATGAAAACATTGTTGGGGTAAAACCTAAAGGGAAAGACCTAGCACCAAATCCAATTTGCCATCTGATCTAACTTCTGGAGGCAGTCAAAATGAGCATTTGAATTCTTCCCTACCTTATTCCTGTGCTGAGATACAGGCTGCTCCAACCTGCTGTAAAATGCTTGATTTCGAGAGTGAGCGAAACTAATGAAAACATTGTTGGGGTAAAACCTAAAGGGAAAGACCTAGCACCAAATCCAATTTGCCATCTGATCTAACTTCTGGAGGCAGTCAAAATGATCCTTAGAATTCTTCCCTACCTTATTCCTGTGCTGAGATACAGGCTGCTCCAACCTGCTGTAAAATGCTTGATTTCGAGAGTGAGCGAAACTAATGAAAACATTGTTGGGGTAAAACCTAAAGGGAAAGACCTAGCACCAAATCCAATTTGCCATCTGATCTAACTTCTGGAGGCAGTCAAAATGATCCTTAGAATTCTTCCCTACCTTATTCCTGTGCTGAGATACAGGCTGCTCCAACCTGCTGTAAAATGCTTGATTTCGAGAGTGAGCGAAACTAATGAAAACATTGTTGGGGTAAAACCTAAAGGGAAAGACCTAGCACCAAATCCAATTTGCCATCTGATCTAACTTCTGGAGGCAGTCAAAATGAGCCTTAGAATTCTTCCCTACCTTATTCCTGTGCTGAGATACAGGCTGCTCCAACCTGCTGTAAAATGCTTGATTTCGAGAGTGAGCGAAACTAATGAAAACATTGTTGGGGTAAAACCTAAAGGGAAAGACCTAGCACCAAATCCAATTTGCCATCTGATCTAACTTCTGGAGGCAGTCAAAATGAGCCTTAGAATTCTTCCCTACCTTATTCCTGTGCTGAGATACAGGCTGCTCCAACCTGCTGTAAAATGCTTGATTTCGAGAGTGAGCGAAACCAATGAAAACATTGTTGGGGTAAAACCTAAAGGGAAAGACCTAGCACCAAATCCAATTTGCCATCTCATCTAACTTCTGGAGGCAGTCAAAATGAGCCTTAGAATTCTTCCCTACCTTATTCCTGTGCTGAGATACAGGCTGCTCCAACCTGCTGTAAAATGCTTGATTTCGAGAGTGAGCGAAACTAATGAAAACATTGTTGGGGTAAAACCTAAAGGGAAAGACCTAGCACCAAATCCAATTTGCCATCTGATCTAACTTCTGGAGGCAGTCAAAATGAGCCTTAGAATTCTTCCCTACCTTATTCCTGTGCTGAGATACAGGCTGCTCCAACCTGCTGTAAAATGCTTGATTTCGAGAGTGAGCGAAACTAATGAAAACATTGTTGGGGTAAAACCTAAAGGGAAAGACCTAGCACCAAATCCAATTTGCCATCTGATCTAACTTCTGGAGGCAGTCAAAATGAGCCTTAGAATTCTTCCCTACCTTATTCCTGTGCTGAGATACAGGCTGCTCCAACCTGCTGTAAAATGCTTGATTTCGAGAGTGAGCGAAACTAATGAAAACATTGTTGGGGTAAAACCTAAAGGGAAAGACCTAGCACCAAATCCAATTTGCCATCTGATCTAACTTCTGGAGGCAGTCAAAATGAGCCTTAGAATTCTTCCCTACCTTATTCCTGTGCTGAGATACAGGCTGCTCCAACCTGCTGTAAAATGCTTGATTTCGAGAGTGAGCGAAACTAATGAAAACATTGTTGGGGTAAAACCTAAAGGGAAAGACCTAGCACCAAATCCAATTTGCCATCTGATCTAACTTCTGGAGGCAGTCAAAATGAGCCTTAGAATTCTTCCCTACCTTATTCCTGTGCTGAGATACAGGCTGCTCCAACCTGCTGTAAAATGCTTGATTTCGAGAGTGAGCGAAACTAATGAAAACATTGTTGGGGTAAAACCTAAAGGGAAAGACCTAGCACCAAATCCAATTTGCCATCTGATCTAACTTCTGGAGGCAGTCAAAATGAGCCTTAGAATTCTTCCCTACCTTATTCCTGTGCTGAGATACAGGCTGCTCCAACCTGCTGTAAAATGCTTGATTTCGAGAGTGAGCGAAACTAATGAAAACATTGTTGGGGTAAAACCTAAAGGGAAAGACCTAGCACCAAATCCAATTTGCCATCTGATCTAACTTCTGGAGGCAGTCAAAATGAGCCTTAGAATTCTTCCCTACCTTATTCCTGTGCTGAGATACAGGCTGCTCCAACCTGCTGTAAAATGCTTGATTTCGAGAGTGAGCGAAACTAATGAAAACATTGTTGGGGTAAAACCTAAAGGGAAAGACCTAGCACCAAATCCAATTTGCCATCTGATCTAACTTCTGGAGGCAGTCAAAATGAGCCTTAGAATTCTTCCCTACCTTATTCCTGTGCTGAGATACAGGCTGCTCCAACCTGCTGTAAAATGCTTGATTTCGAGAGTGAGCGAAACTAATGAAAACATTGTTGGGGTAAAACCTAAAGGGAAAGACCTAGCACCAAATCCAATTTGCCATCTGATCTAACTTCTGGAGGCAGTCAAAATGAGCCTTAGAATTCTTCCCTACCTTATTCCTGTGCTGAGATACAGGCTGCTCCAACCTGCTGTAAAATGCTTGATTTCGAGAGTGAGCGAAACTAATGAAAACATTGTTGGGGTAAAACCTAAAGGGAAAGACCTAGCACCAAATCCAATTTGCCATCTGATCTAACTTCTGGAGGCAGTCAAAATGAGCCTTAGAATTCTTCCCTACCTTATTCCTGTGCTGAGATACAGGCTGCTCCAACCTGCTGTAAAATGCTTGATTTCGAGAGTGAGCGAAACTAATGAAAACATTGTTGGGGTAAAACCTAAAGGGAAAGACCTAGCACCAAATCCAATTTGCCATCTGATCTAACTTCTGGAGGCAGTCAAAATGATCCTTAGAATTCTTCCCTACCTTATTCCTGTGCTGAGATACAGGCTGCTCCAACCTGCTGTAAAATGCTTGATTTCGAGAGTGAGCGAAACTAATGAAAACATTGTTGGGGTAAAACCTAAAGGGAAAGACCTAGCACCAAATCCAATTTGCCATCTGATCTAACTTCTGGAGGCAGTCAAAATGAGCCTTAGAATTCTTCCCTACCTTATTCCTGTGCTGAGATACAGGCTGCTCCAACCTGCTGTAAAATGCTTGATTTCGAGAGTGAGCGAAACTAATGAAAACATTGTTGGGGTAAAACCTAAAGGGAAAGACCTAGCACCAAATCCAATTTGCCATCTGATCTAACTTCTGGAGGCAGTCAAAATGAGCCTTAGAATTCTTCCCTACCTTATTCCTGTGCTGAGATACAGGCTGCTCCAACCTGCTGTAAAATGCTTGATTTCGAGAGTGAGCGAAACTAATGAAAACATTGTTGGGGTAAAACCTAAAGGGAAAGACCTAGCACCAAATCCAATTTGCCATCTGATCTAACTTCTGGAGGCAGTCAAAATGATCCTTAGAATTCTTCCCTACCTTATTCCTGTGCTGAGATACAGGCTGCTCCAACCTGCTGTAAAATGCTTGATTTCGAGAGTGAGCGAAACTAATGAAAACATTGTTGGGGTAAAACCTAAAGGGAAAGACCTAGCACCAAATCCAATTTGCCATCTGATCTAACTTCTGGAGGCAGTCAAAATGATCCTTAGAATTCTTCCCTACCTTATTCCTGTGCTGAGATACAGGCTGCTCCAACCTGCTGTAAAATGCTTGATTTCGAGAGTGAGCGAAACTAATGAAAACATTGTTGGGGTAAAACCTAAAGGGAAAGACCTAGCACCAAATCCAATTTGCCATCTGATCTAACTTCTGGAGGCAGTCAAAATGATCCTTAGAATTCTTCCCTACCTTATTCCTGTGCTGAGATACAGGCTGCTCCAACCTGCTGTAAAATGCTTGATTTCGAGAGTGAGCGAAACTAATGAAAACATTGTTGGGTAAAACCTAAAGGGAAAGACCTAGCACCAAATCCAATTTGCCATCTGATCTAACTTCTGGAGGCAGTCAAAATGATCCTTAGAATTCTTCCCTACCTTATTCCTGTGCTGAGATACAGGCTGCTCCAACCTGCTGTAAAATGCTTGATTTCGAGAGTGAGCGAAACTAATGAAAACATTGTTGGGGTAAAACCTAAAGGGAAAGACCTAGCACCAAATCCAATTTGCCATCTGATCTAACTTCTGGAGGCAGTCAAAATGATCCTTAGAATTCTTCCCTACCTTATTCCTGTGCTGAGATACAGGCTGCTCCAACCTGCTGTAAAATGCTTGATTTCGAGAGTGAGCGAAACCAATGAAAACATTGTTGGGGTAAAACCTAAAGGGAAAGACCTAGCACCAAATCCAATTTGCCATCTGATCTAACTTCTGGAGGCAGTCAAAATGAGCCTTAGAATTCTTCCCTACCTTATTCCTGTGCTGAGATACAGGCTGCTCCAACCTGCTGTAAAATGCTTGATTTCGAGAGTGAGCGAAACTAATGAAAACATTGTTGGGGTAAAACCTAAAGGGAAAGACCTAGCACCAAATCCAATTTGCCATCTGATCTAACTTCTGGAGGCAGTCAAAATGAGCCTTAGAATTCTTCCCTACCTTATTCCTGTGCTGAGATACAGGCTGCTCCAACCTGCTGTAAAATGCTTGATTTCGAGAGTGAGCGAAACTAATGAAAACATTGTTGGGGTAAAACCTAAAGGGAAAGACCCTAGCACCAAATCCAATTTGCCATCTGATCTAACTTCTGGAGGCAGTCAAAATGAGCCTTTGAATTCTTCCCTACCTTATTCCTGTGCTGAGATACAGGCTGCTCCAACCTGCTGTAAAATGCTTGATTTCGAGAGTGAGCGAAACTAATGAAAACATTGTTGGGGTAAAACCTAAAGGGAAAGACCTAGCACCAAATCCAATTTGCCATCTGATCTAACTTCTGGAGGCAGTCAAAATGAGCCTTAGAATTCTTCCCTACCTTATTCCTGTGCTGAGATACAGGCTGCTCCAACCTGCTGTAAAATGCTTGATTTCGAGAGTGAGCGAAACTAATGAAAACATTGTTGGGGTAAAACCTAAAGGGAAAGACCTAGCACCAAATCCAATTTGCCATCTGATCTAACTTCTGGAGGCAGTCAAAATGATCCTTAGAATTCTTCCCTACCTTATTCCTGTGCTGAGATACAGGCTGCTCCAACCTGCTGTAAAATGCTTGATTTCGAGAGTGAGCGAAAACTAATGAAAACATTGTTGGGGTAAAACCTAAAGGGAAAGACCTAGCACCAAATCCCAATTTGCCATCTGATCTAACTTCTGGAGGCAGTCAAAATGATCCTTAGAATTCTTCCCTACCTTATTCCTGTGCTGAGATACAGGCTGCTCCAACCTGCTGTAAAATGCTTGATTTCGAGAGTGAGCGAAACTAATGAAAACATTGTTGGGGTAAAACCTAAAGGGAAAGACCTAGCACCAAATCCAATTTGCCATCTGATCTAACTTCTGGAGGCAGTCAAAATGATCCTTAGAATTCTTCCCTACCTTATTCCTGTGCTGAGATACAGGCTGCTCCAACCTGCTGTAAAATGCTTGATTTCGAGAGTGAGCGAAACCAATGAAAACATTGTTGGGGGTAAAACCTAAAGGGAAAGACCTAGCACCAAATCCAATTTGCCATCTGATCTAACTTCTGGAGGCAGTCAAAATGAGCCTTAGAATTCTTCCCTACCTTATTCCTGTGCTGAGATACAGGCTGCTCCAACCTGCTGTAAAATGCTTGATTTCGAGAGTGAGCGAAACTAATGAAAACATTGTTGGGGTAAAACCTAAAGGGAAAGACCTAGCACCAAATCCAATTTGCCATCTGATCTAACTTCTGGAGGCAGTCAAAATGATCCTTAGAATTCTTCCCTACCTTATTCCTGTGCTGAGATACAGGCTGCTCCAACCTGCTGTAAAATGCTTGATTTCGAGAGTGAGCGAAACTAATGAAAACATTGTTGGGGTAAAACCTAAAGGGAAAGACCTAGCACCAAATCCAATTTGCCATCTGATCTAACTTCTGGAGGCAGTCAAAATGATCCTTAGAATTCTTACCTACCTTATTCCTGTGCTGAGATACAGGCTGCTCCAACCTGCTGTAAAATGCTTGATTTCGAGAGTGAGCGAAACCAATGAAAACATTGTTGGGGTAAAACCTAAAGGGAAAGACCTAGCACCAAATCCAATTTGCCATCTGATCTAACTTCTGGAGGCAGTCAAAATGAGCCTTAGAATTCTTCCCTACCTTATTCCTGTGCTGAGATACAGGCTGCTCCAACCTGCTGTAAAATGCTTGATTTCGAGAGTGAGCGAAACTAATGAAAACATTGTTGGGGTAAAACCTAAAGGGAAAGACCTAGCACCAAATCCAATTTGCTATCTGATCTAACTTCTGGAGGCAGTCAAAATGAGCCTTTGAATTCTTCCCTACCTTATTCCTGTGCTGAGATACAGGCTGCTCCAACCTGCTGTAAAATGCTTGATTTCGAGAGTGAGCGAAACTAATGAAAACATTGTTGGGGTAAAACCTAAAGGGAAAGACCTAGCACCAAATCCAATTTGCCATCTGATCTAACTTCTGGAGGCAGTCAAAATGAGCCTTAGAATTCTTCCCTACCTTATTCCTGTGCTGAGATACAGGCTGCTCCAACCTGCTGTAAAATGCTTGATTTCGAGAGTGAGCGAAACTAATGAAAACATTGTTGGGGTAAAACCTAAAGGGAAAGACCTAGCACCAAATCCAATTTGCCATCTGATCTAACTTCTGGAGGCAGTCAAAATGAGCCTTAGAATTCTTCCCTACCTTATTCCTGTGCTGAGATACAGGCTGCTCCAACCTGCTGTAAAATGCTTGATTTCGAGAGTGAGCGAAACTAATGAAAACATTGTTGGGGTAAAACCTAAAGGGAAAGACCTAGCACCAAATCCAATTTGCCATCTGATCTAACTTCTGGAGGCAGTCAAAATGATCCTTAGAATTCTTCCCTACCTTATTCCTGTGCTGAGATACAGGCTGCTCCAACCTGCTGTAAAATGCTTGATTTCGAGAGTGAGCGAAACTAATGAAAACATTGTTGGGGTAAAACCTAAAGGGAAAGACCTAGCACCAAATCCAATTTGCCATCTGATCTAACTTCTGGAGGCAGTCAAAATGAGCCTTAGAATTCTTCCCTACCTTATTCCTGTGCTGAGATACAGGCTGCTCCAACCTGCTGTAAAATGCTTGATTTCGAGAGTGAGCGAAACTAATGAAAACATTGTTGGGGTAAAACCTAAAGGGAAAGACCTAGCACCAAATCCAATTTGCCATCTGATCTAACTTCTGGAGGCAGTCAAAATGATCCTTAGAATTCTTCCCTACCTTATTCCTGTGCTGAGATACAGGCTGCTCCAACCTGCTGTAAAATGCTTGATTTCGAGAGTGAGCGAAACTAATGAAAACATTGTTGGGGTAAAACCTAAAGGGAAAGACCTAGCACCAAATCCAATTTGCCATCTGATCTAACTTCTGGAGGCAGTCAAAATGAGCCTTAGAATTCTTCCCTACCTTATTCCTGTGCTGAGATACAGGCTGCTCCAACCTGCTGTAAAATGCTTGATTTCGAGAGTGAGCGAAACTAATGAAAACATTGTTGGGGTAAAACCTAAAGGGAAAGACCTAGCACCAAATCCAATTTGCCATCTGATCTAACTTCTGGAGGCAGTCAAAATGAGCCTTAGAATTCTTCCCTACCTTATTCCTGTGCTGAGATACAGGCTGCTCCAACCTGCTGTAAAATGCTTGATTTCGAGAGTGAGCGAAACCAATGAAAACATTGTTGGGGTAAAACCTAAAGGGAAAGACCTAGCACCAAATCCAATTTGCCATCTGATCTAACTTCTGGAGGCAGTCAAAATGAGCCTTAGAATTCTTCCCTACCTTATTCCTGTGCTGAGATACAGGCTGCTCCAACCTGCTGTAAAATGCTTGATTTCGAGAGTGAGCGAAACTAATGAAAACATTGTTGGGGTAAAACCTAAAGGGAAAGACCTAGCACCAAATCCAATTTGCCATCTGATCTAACTTCTGGAGGCAGTCAAAATGAGCCTTAGAATTCTTCCCTACCTTATTCCTGTGCTGAGATACAGGCTGCTCCAACCTGCTGTAAAATGCTTGATTTCGAGAGTGAGCGAAACTAATGAAAACATTGTTGGGGTAAAACCTAAAGGGAAAGACCTAGCACCAAATCCAATTTGCCATCTGATCTAACTTCTGGAGGCAGTCAAAATGATCCTTAGAATTCTTCCCTACCTTATTCCTGTGCTGAGATACAGGCTGCTCCAACCTGCTGTAAAATGCTTGATTTCGAGAGTGAGCGAAACTAATGAAAACATTGTTGGGGTAAAACCTAAAGGGAAAGACCTAGCACCAAATCCAATTTGCTATCTGATCTAACTTCTGGAGGCAGTCAAAATGAGCCTTTGAATTCTTCCCTACCTTATTCCTGTGCTGAGATACAGGCTGCTCCAACCTGCTGTAAAATGCTTGATTTCGAGAGTGAGCGAAACTAATGAAAACATTGTTGGGGTAAAACCTAAAGGGAAAGACCTAGCACCAAATCCAATTTGCCATCTGATCTAACTTCTGGAGGCAGTCAAAATGATCCTTAGAATTCTTCCCTACCTTATTCCTGTGCTGAGATACAGGCTGCTCCAACCTGCTGTAAAATGCTTGATTTCGAGAGTGAGCGAAACTAATGAAAACATTGTTGGGGTAAAACCTAAAGGGAAAGACCTAGCACCAAATCCAATTTGCCATCTGATCTAACTTCTGGAGGCAGTCAAAATGAGCCTTAGAATTCTTCCCTACCTTATTCCTGTGCTGAGATACAGGCTGCTCCAACCTGCTGTAAAATGCTTGATTTCGAGAGTGAGCGAAACTAATGAAAACATTGTTGGGGTAAAACCTAAAGGGAAAGACCTAGCACCAAATCCAATTTGCCATCTGATCTAACTTCTGGAGGCAGTCAAAATGAGCCTTAGAATTCTTCCCTACCTTATTCCTGTGCTGAGATACAGGCTGCTCCAACCTGCTGTAAAATGCTTGATTTTGAGAGTGAGCGAAACTAATGAAAACATTGTTGGGGTAAAACCTAAAGGGAAAGACCTAGCACCAAATCCAATTTGCCATCTGATCTAACTTCTGGAGGCAGTCAAAATGAGCCTTAGAATTCTTCCCTACCTTATTCCTGTGCTGAGATACAGGCTGCTCCAACCTGCTGTAAAATGCTTGATTTCGAGAGTGAGCGAAACTAATGAAAACATTGTTGGGGTAAAACCTAAAGGGAAAGACCCTAGCACCAAATCCAATTTGCCATCTGATCTAACTTCTGGAGGCAGTCAAAATGATCCTTAGAATTCTTCCCTACCTTATTCCTGTGCTGAGATACAGGCTGCTCCAACCTGCTGTAAAATGCTTGATTTCGAGAGTGAGCGAAACTAATGAAAACATTGTTGGGGGTAAAACCTAAAGGGAAAGACCTAGCACCAAATCCAATTTGCCATCTGATCTAACTTCTGGAGGCAGTCAAAATGAGCCTTAGAATTCTTCCCTACCTTATTCCTGTGCTGAGATACAGGCTGCTCCAACCTGCTGTAAAATGCTTGATTTCGAGAGTGAGCGAAACTAATGAAAACATTGTTGGGGTAAAACCTAAAGGGAAAGACCTAGCACCAAATCCAATTTGCCATCTGATCTAACTTCTGGAGGCAGTCAAAATGATCCTTAGAATTCTTCCCTACCTTATTCCTGTGCTGAGATACAGGCTGCTCCAACCTGCTGTAAAATGCTTGATTTCGAGAGGTGAGCGAAACTAATGAAAACATTGTTGGGGTAAAACCTAAAGGGAAAGACCTAGCACCAAATCCAATTTGCCATCTGATCTAACTTCTGGAGGCAGTCAAAATGATCCTTAGAATTCTTCCCTACCTTATTCCTGTGCTGAGATACAGGCTGCTCCAACCTGCTGTAAAATGCTTGATTTCGAGAGTGAGCGAAACTAATGAAAACATTGTTGGGGTAAAACCTAAAGGGAAAGACCTAGCACCAAATCCAATTTGCCATCTGATCTAACTTCTGGAGGCAGTCAAAATGAGCCTTAGAATTCTTCCCTACCTTATTCCTGTGCTGAGATACAGGCTGCTCCAACCTGCTGTAAAATGCTTGATTTCGAGAGTGAGCGAAACTAATGAAAACATTGTTGGGGTAAAACCTAAAGGGAAAGACCTAGCACCAAATCCAATTTGCCATCTGATCTAACTTCTGGAGGCAGTCAAAATGAGCCTTAGAATTCTTCCCTACCTTATTCCTGTGCTGAGATACAGGCTGCTCCAACCTGCTGTAAAATGCTTGATTTCGGAGAGTGAGCGAAACTAATGAAAACATTGTTGGGGTAAAACCTAAAGGGAAAGACCTAGCACCAAATCCAATTTGCCATCTGATCTAACTTCTGGAGGCAGTCAAAATGATCCTTAGAATTCTTCCCTACCTTATTCCTGTGCTGAGATACAGGCTGCTCCAACCTGCTGTAAAATGCTTGATTTCGAGAGTGAGCGAAACTAATGAAAACATTGTTGGGGGTAAAACCTAAAGGGAAAGACCTAGCACCAAATCCAATTTGCCATCTGATCTAACTTCTGGAGGCAGTCAAAATGAGCCTTAGAATTCTTCCCTACCTTATTCCTGTGCTGAGATACAGGCTGCTCCAACCTGCTGTAAAATGCTTGATTTCGAGAGTGAGCGAAACTAATGAAAACATTGTTGGGGTAAAACCTAAAGGGAAAGACCTAGCACCAAATCCAATTTGCCATCTGCTCTAACTTCTGGAGGCAGTCAAAATGATCCTTAGAATTCTTCCCTACCTTATTCCTGTGCTGAGATACAGGCTGCTCCAACCTGCTGTAAAATGCTTGATTTCGAGAGTGAGCGAAACTAATGAAAACGTTGTTGGGGTAAAACCTAAAGGGAAAGACCTAGCACCAAATCCAATTTGCCATCTGATCTAACTTCTGGAGGCAGTCAAAATGAGCCTTAGAATTCTTCCCTACCTTATTCCTGTGCTGAGATACAGGCTGCTCCAACCTGCTGTAAAATGCTTGATTTCGAGAGTGAGCGAAACTAATGAAAACATTGTTGGGGTAAAACCTAAAGGGAAAGACCTAGCACCAAATCCAATTTGCCATCTGATCTAACTTCTGGAGGCAGTCAAAATGAGCCTTAGAATTCTTCCCTACCTTATTCCTGTGCTGAGATACAGGCTGCTCCAACCTGCTGTAAAATGCTTGATTTCGAGAGTGAGCGAAACTAATGAAAACATTGTTGGGGTAAAACCTAAAGGGGAAAGACCTAGCACCAAATCCAATTTGCCATCTGATCTAACTTCTGGAGGCAGTCAAAATGAGCCTTAGAATTCTTCCCTACCTTATTCCTGTGCTGAGATACAGGCTGCTCCAACCTGCTGTAAAATGCTTGATTTCGAGAGTGAGCGAAACTAATGAAAACATTGTTGGGGTAAAACCTAAAGGGAAAGACCTAGCACCAAATCCAATTTGCCATCTGATCTAACTTCTGGAGGCAGTCAAAATGATCCTTAGAATTCTTCCCTACCTTATTCCTGTGCTGAGATACAGGCTGCTCCAACCTGCTGTAAAATGCTTGATTTCGAGAGTGAGCGAAACTAATGAAAACATTGTTGGGGTAAAACCTAAAGGGAAAGACCTAGCACCAAATCCAATTTGCCATCTGATCTAACTTCTGGAGGCAGTCAAAATGATCCTTAGAATTCTTCCCTACCTTATTCCTGTGCTGAGATACAGGCTGCTCCAACCTGCTGTAAAATGCTTGATTTCGAGAGTGAGCGAAACTAATGAAAACATTGTTGGGGTAAAACCTAAAGGGAAAGACCTAGCACCAAATCCAATTTGCCATCTGATCTAACTTCTGGAGGCAGTCAAAATGAGCCTTAGAATTCTTCCCTACCTTATTCCTGTGCTGAGATACAGGCTGCTCCAACCTGCTGTAAAATGCTTGATTTCGAGAGTGAGCGAAACTAATGAAAACATTGTTGGGGTAAAACCTAAAGGGAAAGACCTAGCACCAAATCCAATTTGCCATCTGATCTAACTTCTGGAGGCAGTCAAAATGATCCTTAGAATTCTTCCCTACCTTATTCCTGTGCTGAGATACAGGCTGCTCCAACCTGCTGTAAAATGCTTGATTTCGAGAGTGAGCGAAACTAATGAAAACATTGTTGGGGTAAAACCTAAAGGGAAAGACCTAGCACCAAATCCAATTTGCCATCTGATCTAACTTCTGGAGGCAGTCAAAATGAGCCTTAGAATTCTTCCCTACCTTATTCCTGTGCTGAGATACAGGCTGCTCCAACCTGCTGTAAAATGCTTGATTTCGAGAGTGAGCGAAACTAATGAAAACATTGTTGGGGTAAAACCTAAAGGGAAAGACCTAGCACCAAATCCAATTTGCCATCTGATCTAACTTCTGGAGGCAGTCAAAATGAGCCTTAGAATTCTTCCCTACCTTATTCCTGTGCTGAGATACAGGCTGCTCCAACCTGCTGTAAAATGCTTGATTTCGAGAGTGAGCGAAACTAATGAAAACATTGTTGGGGTAAAACCTAAAGGGAAAGACCTAGCACCAAATCCAATTTGCCATCTGATCTAACTTCTGGAGGCAGTCAAAATGAGCCTTAGAATTCTTCCCTACCTTATTCCCTGTGCTGAGATACAGGCTGCTCCAACCTGCTGTAAAATGCTTGATTTCGAGAGTGAGCGAAACTAATGAAAACATTGTTGGGGTAAAACCTAAAGGGGAAAGACCTAGCACCAAATCCAATTTGCCATCTGATCTAACTTCTGGAGGCAGTCAAAATGAGCCTTAGAATTCTTCCCTACCTTATTCCTGTGCTGAGATACAGGCTGCTCCAACCTGCTGTAAAATGCTTGATTTCGAGAGTGAGCGAAACTAATGAAAACATTGTTGGGGTAAAACCTAAAGGGAAAGACCTAGCACCAAATCCAATTTGCCATCTGATCTAACTTCTGGAGGCAGTCAAAATGAGCCTTAGAATTCTTCCCTACCTTATTCCTGTGCTGAGATACAGGCTGCTCCAACCTGCTGTAAAATGCTTGATTTCGAGAGTGAGCGAAACTAATGAAAACATTGTTGGGGGTAAAACCTAAAGGGAAAGACCTAGCACCAAATCCAATTTGCCATCTGATCTAACTTCTGGAGGCAGTCAAAATGAGCCTTAGAATTCTTCCCTACCTTATTCCTGTGCTGAGATACAGGCTGCTCCAACCTGCTGTAAAATGCTTGATTTCGAGAGTGAGCGAAACTAATGAAAACATTGTTGGGGGTAAAACCTAAAGGGAAAGACCTAGCACCAAATCCAATTTGCCATCTGATCTAACTTCTGGAGGCAGTCAAAATGAGCCTTAGAATTCTTCCCTACCTTATTCCTGTGCTGAGATACAGGCTGCTCCAACCTGCTGTAAAATGCTTGATTTCGAGAGTGAGCGAAACTAATGAAAACATTGTTGGGGGTAAAACCTAAAGGGAAAGACCTAGCACCAAATCCAATTTGCCATCTGATCTAACTTCTGGAGGCAGTCAAAATGAGCCGTAGAATTCTTCCCTACCTTATTCCTGTGCTGAGATACAGGCTGCTCCAACCTGCTGTAAAATGCTTGATTTCGAGAGTGAGCGAAACTAATGAAAACATTGTTGGGGTAAAACCTAAAGGGAAAGACCTAGCACCAAATCCAATTTGCCATCTGATCTAACTTCTGGAGGCAGTCAAAATGATCCTTAGAATTCTTCCCTACCTTATTCCTGTGCTGAGATACAGGCTGCTCCAACCTGCTGTAAAATGCTTGATTTCGAGAGTGAGCGAAACTAATGAAAACATTGTTGGGGTAAAACCTAAAGGGAAAGACCTAGCACCAAATCCAATTTGCCATCTGATCTAACTTCTGGAGGCAGTCAAAATGAGCCTTAGAATTCTTCCCTACCTTATTCCTGTGCTGAGATACAGGCTGCTCCAACCTGCTGTAAAATGCTTGATTTCGAGAGTGAGCGAAACTAATGAAAACATTGTTGGGGTAAAACCTAAAGGGAAAGACCTAGCACCAAATCCAATTTGCCATCTGATCTAACTTCTGGAGGCAGTCAAAATGAGCCTTAGAATTCTTCCCTACCTTATTCCTGTGCTGAGATACAGGCTGCTCCAACCTGCTGTAAAATGCTTGATTTCGAGAGTGAGCGAAACTAATGAAAACATTGTTGGGGTAAAACCTAAAGGGAAAGACCTAGCACCAAATCCAATTTGCCATCTGATCTAACTTCTGGAGGCAGTCAAAATGAGCCTTAGAATTCTTCCCTACCTTATTCCTGTGCTGAGATACAGGCTGCTCCAACCTGCTGTAAAATGCTTGATTTCGAGAGTGAGCGAAACTAATGAAAACATTGTTGGGGTAAAACCTAAAGGGAAAGACCTAGCACCAAATCCAATTTGCCATCTGATCTAACTTCTGGAGGCAGTCAAAATGATCCTTAGAATTCTTCCCTACCTTATTCCTGTGCTGAGATACAGGCTGCTCCAACCTGCTGTAAAATGCTTGATTTCGAGAGTGAGCGAAACTAATGAAAACATTGTTGGGGTAAAACCTAAAGGGAAAGACCTAGCACCAAATCCAATTTGCCATCTGATCTAACTTCTGGAGGCAGTCAAAATGAGCCTTAGAATTCTTCCCTACCTTATTCCTGTGCTGAGATACAGGCTGCTCCAACCTGCTGTAAAATGCTTGATTTCGAGAGTGAGCGAAACTAATGAAAACATTGTTGGGGTAAAACCTAAAGGGAAAGACCTAGCACCAAATCCAATTTGCCATCTGATCTAACTTCTGGAGGCAGTCAAAATGATCCTTAGAATTCTTCCCTACCTTATTCCTGTGCTGAGATACAGGCTGCTCCAACCTGCTGTAAAATGCTTGATTTCGAGAGTGAGCGAAACTAATGAAAACATTGTTGGGGTAAAACCTAAAGGGAAAGACCTAGCACCAAATCCAATTTGCCATCTGATCTAACTTCTGGAGGCAGTCAAAATGAGCATTTGAATTCTTCCCTACCTTATTCCTGTGCTGAGATACAGGCTGCTCCAACCTGCTGTAAAATGCTTGATTTCAAGAGTGAGCGAAACTAATGAAAACATTGTTGGGGTAAAACCTAAAGGGAAAGACCTAGCACCAAATCCAATTTGCCATCTGATCTAACTTCTGGAGGCAGTCAAAATGATCCTTAGAATTCTTCCCTACCTTATTCCTGTGCTGAGATACAGGCTGCTCCAACCTGCTGTAAAATGCTTGATTTCGAGAGTGAGCGAAACTAATGAAAACATTGTTGGGGTAAAACCTAAAGGGAAAGACCTAGCACCAAATCCAATTTGCCATCTGATCTAACTTCTGGAGGCAGTCAAAATGAGCCGTAGAATTCTTCCCTACCTTATTCCTGTGCTGAGATACAGGCTGCTCCAACCTGCTGTAAAATGCTTGATTTCGAGAGTGAGCGAAACTAATGAAAACATTGTTGGGGTAAAACCTAAAGGGAAAGACCTAGCACCAAATCCAATTTGCCATCTGATCTAACTTCTGGAGGCAGTCAAAATGATCCTTAGAATTCTTCCCTACCTTATTCCTGTGCTGAGATACAGGCTGCTCCAACCTGCTGTAAAATGCTTGATTTCGAGAGTGAGCGAAACTAATGAAAACATTGTTGGGGTAAAACCTAAAGGGAAAGACCTAGCACCAAATCCAATTTGCCATCTGATCTAACTTCTGGAGGCAGTCAAAATGATCCTTAGAATTCTCCCCTACCTTATTCCTGTGCTGAGATACAGGCTGCTCCAACCTGCTGTAAAATGCTTGATTTCGAGAGTGAGCGAAACTAATGAAAACATTGTTGGGGTAAAACCTAAAGGGAAAGACCTAGCACCAAATCCAATTTGCCATCTGATCTAACTTCTGGAGGCAGTCAAAATGAGCCTTAGAATTCTTCCCTACCTTATTCCTGTGCTGAGATACAGGCTGCTCCAACCTGCTGTAAAATGCTTGATTTCGAGAGTGAGCGAAACTAATGAAAACATTGTTGGGGTAAAACCTAAAGGGAAAGACCTAGCACCAAATCCAATTTGCCATCTGATCTAACTTCTGGAGGCAGTCAAAATGAGCCTTAGAATTCTTCCCTACCTTATTCCTGTGCTGAGATACAGGCTGCTCCAACCTGCTGTAAAATGCTTGATTTCGAGAGTGAGCGAAACTAATGAAAACATTGTTGGGGTAAAACCTAAAGGGAAAGACCTAGCACCAAATCCAATTTGCCATCTGATCTAACTTCTGGAGGCAGTCAAAATGAGCCTTAGAATTCTTCCCTACCTTATTCCTGTGCTGAGATACAGGCTGCTCCAACCTGCTGTAAAATGCTTGATTTCGAGAGTGAGCGAAACTAATGAAAACATTGTTGGGGTAAAACCTAAAGGGAAAGACCTAGCACCAAATCCAATTTGCCATCTGATCTAACTTCTGGAGGCAGTCAAAATGAGCCTTAGAATTCTTCCCTACCTTATTCCTGTGCTGAGATACAGGCTGCTCCAACCTGCTGTAAAATGCTTGATTTCGAGAGTGAGCGAAACTAATGAAAACATTGTTGGGGTAAAACCTAAAGGGAAAGACCTAGCACCAAATCCAATTTGCCATCTGATCTAACTTCTGGAGGCAGTCAAAATGAGCCTTAGAATTCTTCCCTACCTTATTCCTGTGCTGAGATACAGGCTGCTCCAACCTGCTGTAAAATGCTTGATTTCGAGAGTGAGCGAAACTAATGAAAACATTGTTGGGGTAAAACCTAAAGGGAAAGACCTAGCACCAAATCCAATTTGCCATCTGATCTAACTTCTGGAGGCAGTCAAAATGAGCCTTAGAATTCTTCCCTACCTTATTCCTGTGCTGAGATACAGGCTGCTCCAACCTGCTGTAAAATGCTTGATTTCGAGAGTGAGCGAAACTAATGAAAACATTGTTGGGGTAAAACCTAAAGGGAAAGACCTAGCACCAAATCCAATTTGCCATCTGATCTAACTTCTGGAGGCAGTCAAAATGATCCTTAGAATTCTTCCCTACCTTATTCCTGTGCTGAGATACAGGCTGCTCCAACCTGCTGTAAAATGCTTGATTTCGAGAGTGAGCGAAACTAATGAAAACATTGTTGGGGTAAAACCTAAAGGGAAAGACCTAGCACCAAATCCAATTTGCCATCTGATCTAACTTCTGGAGGCAGTCAAAATGAGCCTTAGAATTCTTCCCTACCTTATTCCTGTGCTGAGATACAGGCTGCTCCAACCTGCTGTAAAATGCTTGATTTCGAGAGTGAGCGAAACTAATGAAAACATTGTTGGGGTAAAACCTAAAGGGAAAGACCTAGCACCAAATCCAATTTGCCATCTGATCTAACTTCTGGAGGCAGTCAAAATGAGCCTTAGAATTCTTCCCTACCTTATTCCTGTGCTGAGATACAGGCTGCTCCAACCTGCTGTAAAATGCTTGATTTCGAGAGTGAGCGAAACTAATGAAAACATTGTTGGGGTAAAACCTAAAGGGAAAGACCTAGCACCAAATCCAATTTGCCATCTGATCTAACTTCTGGAGGCAGTCAAAATGAGCCTTAGAATTCTTCCCTACCTTATTCCTGTGCTGAGATACAGGCTGCTCCAACCTGCTGTAAAATGCTTGATTTCGAGAGTGAGCGAAACTAATGAAAACATTGTTGGGGTAAAACCTAAAGGGAAAGACCTAGCACCAAATCCAATTTGCCATCTGATCTAACTTCTGGAGGCAGTCAAAATGATCCTTAGAATTCTTCCCTACCTTATTCCTGTGCTGAGATACAGGCTGCTCCAACCTGCTGTAAAATGCTTGATTTCGAGAGTGAGCGAAACTAATGAAAACATTGTTGGGGTAAAACCTAAAGGGAAAGACCTAGCACCAAATCCAATTTGCCATCTGATCTAACTTCTGGAGGCAGTCAAAATGATCCTTAGAATTCTTCCCTACCTTATTCCTGTGCTGAGATACAGGCTGGTCCAACCTGCTGTAAAATGCTTGATTTCGAGAGTGAGCGAAACTAATGAAAACATTGTTGGGGTAAAACCTAAAGGGAAAGACCTAGCACCAAATCCAATTTGCCATCTGATCTAACTTCTGGAGGCAGTCAAAATGATCCTTAGAATTCTTCCCTACCTTATTCCTGTGCTGAGATACAGGCTGCTCCAACCTGCTGTAAAATGCTTGATTTCGAGAGTGAGCGAAACTAATGAAAACATTGTTGGGGTAAAACCTAAAGGGAAAGACCTAGCACCAAATCCAATTTGCCATCTGATCTAACTTCTGGAGGCAGTCAAAATGAGCCTTAGAATTCTTCCCTACCTTATTCCTGTGCTGAGATACAGGCTGCTCCAACCTGCTGTAAAATGCTTGATTTCGAGAGTGAGCGAAACTAATGAAAACATTGTTGGGGTAAAACCTAAAGGGAAAGACCTAGCACCAAATCCAATTTGCCATCTGATCTAACTTCTGGAGGCAGTCAAAATGATCCTTAGAATTCTTCCCTACCTTATTCCTGTGCTGAGATACAGGCTGCTCCAACCTGCTGTAAAATGCTTGATTTCGAGTGTGAGCGAAACTAATGAAAACATTGTTGGGGTAAAACCTAAAGGGAAAGACCTAGCACCAAATCCAATTTGCCATCTGATCTAACTTCTGGAGGCAGTCAAAATGAGCCTTAGAATTCTTCCCTACCTTATTCCTGTGCTGAGATACAGGCTGCTCCAACCTGCTGTAAAATGCTTGATTTCGAGAGTGAGCGAAACTAATGAAAACATTGTTGGGGTAAAACCTAAAGGGAAAGACCTAGCACCAAATCCAATTTGCCATCTGATCTAACTTCTGGAGGCAGTCAAAATGATCCTTAGAATTCTTCCCTACCTTATTCCTGTGCTGAGATACAGGCTGCTCCAACCTGCTGTAAAATGCTTGATTTCGAGAGTGAGCGAAACTAATGAAAACATTGTTGGGGTAAAACCTAAAGGGAAAGACCTAGCACCAAATCCAATTTGCCATCTGATCTAACTTCTGGAGGCAGTCAAAATGAGCCTTAGAATTCTTCCCTACCTTATTCCTGTGCTGAGATACAGGCTGCTCCAACCTGCTGTTAAAATGCTTGATTTCGAGAGTGAGCGAAACTAATGAAAACATTGTTGGGGTAAAACCTAAAGGGAAAGACCTAGCACCAAATCCAATTTGCCATCTGATCTAACTTCTGGAGGCAGTCAAAATGAGCCTTAGAATTCTTCCCTACCTTATTCCTGTGCTGAGATACAGGCTGCTCCAACCTGCTGTAAAATGCTTGATTTCGAGAGTGAGCGAAACTAATGAAAACATTGTTGGGGTAAAACCTAAAGGGAAAGACCTAGCACCAAATCCAATTTGCCATCTGATCTAACTTCTGGGAGGCAGTCAAAATGAGCCTTAGAATTCTTCCCTACCTTATTCCTGTGCTGAGATACAGGCTGCTCCAACCTGCTGTAAAATGCTTGATTTCGAGAGTGAGCGAAACTAATGAAAACATTGTTGGGGTAAAACCTAAAGGGAAAGACCTAGCACCAAATCCAATTTGCCATCTGATCTAACTTCTGGAGGCAGTCAAAATGAGCCTTAGAATTCTTCCCTACCTTATTCCTGTGCTGAGATACAGGCTGCTCCAACCTGCTGTAAAATGCTTGATTTCGAGAGTGAGCGAAACTAATGAAAACATTGTTGGGGGTAAAACCTAAAGGGAAAGACCTAGCACCAAATCCAATTTGCCATCTGATCTAACTTCTGGAGGCAGTCAAAATGATCCTTAGAATTCTTCCCTACCTTATTCCTGTGCTGAGATACAGGCTGCTCCAACCTGCTGTAAAATGCTTGATTTCGAGAGTGAGCGAAACTAATGAAAACATTGTTGGGGTAAAACCTAAAGGGAAAGACCTAGCACCAAATCCAATTTGCCATCTGATCTAACTTCTGGAGGCAGTCAAAATGAGCCTTAGAATTCTTCCCTACCTTATTCCTGTGCTGAGATACAGGCTGCTCCAACCTGCTGTAAAATGCTTGATTTCGAGAGTGAGCGAAACTAATGAAAACATTGTTGGGGTAAAACCTAAAGGGAAAGACCTAGCACCAAATCCAATTTGCCATCTGATCTAACTTCTGGAGGCAGTCAAAATGATCCTTAGAATTCTTCCCTACCTTATTCCTGTGCTGAGATACAGGCTGCTCCAACCTGCTGTAAAATGCTTGATTTCGAGAGTGAGCGAAACTAATGAAAACATTGTTGGGGTAAAACCTAAAGGGAAAGACCTAGCACCAAATCCAATTTGCCATCTGATCTAACTTCTGGAGGCAGTCAAAATGAGCCTTAGAATTCTTCCCTACCTTATTCCTGTGCTGAGATACAGGCTGCTCCAACCTGCTGTAAAATGCTTGATTTCGAGAGTGAGCGAAACTAATGAAAACATTGTTGGGGT
>NW_027143855.1:0-46478 GCF_026170545.1 Melanerpes formicivorus
TAATGAAAACATTGTTGGGGGTAAAACCTAAAGGGAAAGACCTAGCACCAAATCCAATTTGCCATCTGATCTAACTTCTGGAGGCAGTCAAAATGAGCCTTAGAATTCTTCCCTACCTTATTCCTGTGCTGAGATACAGGCTGCTCCAACCTGCTGTAAAATGCTTGATTTCGAGAGTGAGCGAAACTAATGAAAACATTGTTGGGGTAAAACCTAAAGGGAAAGACCTAGCACCAAATCCAATTTGCCATCTGATCTAACTTCTGGAGGCAGTCAAAATGAGCCTTAGAATTCTTCCCTACCTTATTCCTGTGCTGAGATACAGGCTGCTCCAACCTGCTGTAAAATGCTTGATTTCGAGAGTGAGCGAAACTAATGAAAACATTGTTGGGGTAAAACCTAAAGGGAAAGACCTAGCACCAAATCCAATTTGCCATCTGATCTAACTTCTGGAGGCAGTCAAAATGAGCCTTAGAATTCTTCCCCTACCTTATTCCTGTGCTGAGATACAGGCTGCTCCAACCTGCTGTAAAATGCTTGATTTCGAGAGTGAGCGAAACTAATGAAAACATTGTTGGGGTAAAACCTAAAGGGAAAGACCTAGCACCAAATCCAATTTGCCATCTGATCTAACTTCTGGAGGCAGTCAAAATGAGCCTTAGAATTCTTCCCTACCTTATTCCTGTGCTGAGATACAGGCTGCTCCAACCTGCTGTAAAATGCTTGATTTCGAGAGTGAGCGAAACTAATGAAAACATTGTTGGGGTAAAACCTAAAGGGAAAGACCTAGCACCAAATCCAATTTGCCATCTGATCTAACTTCTGGAGGCAGTCAAAATGAGCCTTAGAATTCTTCCCTACCTTATTCCTGTGCTGAGATACAGGCTGCTCCAACCTGCTGTAAAATGCTTGATTTCGAGAGTGAGCGAAACTAATGAAAACATTGTTGGGGTAAAACCTAAAGGGAAAGACCTAGCACCAAATCCAATTTGCCATCTGATCTAACTTCTGGAGGCAGTCAAAATGAGCCTTAGAATTCTTCCCTACCTTATTCCTGTGCTGAGATACAGGCTGCTCCAAACCTGCTGTAAAATGCTTGCTTTCGAGAGTGAGCGAAACTAATGAAAACATTGTTGGGGTAAAACCTAAAGGGAAAGACCTAGCACCAAATCCAATTTGCCATCTGATCTAACTTCTGGAGGCAGTCAAAATGAGCCTTAGAATTCTTCCCTACCTTATTCCTGTGCTGAGATACAGGCTGCTCCAACCTGCTGTAAAATGCTTGCTTTCGAGAGTGAGCGAAACTAATGAAAACATTGTTGGGGTAAAACCTAAAGGGAAAGACCTAGCACCAAATCCCAATTTGCCATCTGATCTAATTTCTGGAGGCAGTCAAAATGAGCCTTAGAATTCTTCCCTACCTTATTCCTGTGCTGAGATACAGGCTGCTCCAACCTGCTGTAAAATGCTTGATTTCGAGAGTGAGCGAAACTAATGAAAACATTGTTGGGGTAAAACCTAAAGGGAAAGACCTAGCACCAAATCCAATTTGCCATCTGATCTAACTTCTGGAGGCAGTCAAAATGAGCCTTAGAATTCTTCCCTACCTTATTCCTGTGCTGAGATACAGGCTGCTCCAACCTGCTGTAAAATGCTTGATTTCGAGAGTGAGCGAAACTAATGAAAACATTGTTGGGGTAAAACCTAAAGGGAAAGACCTAGCACCAAATCCAATTTGCCATCTGATCTAACTTCTGGAGGCAGTCAAAATGAGCCTTAGAATTCTTCCCTACCTTATTCCTGTGCTGAGATACAGGCTGCTCCAAACCTGCTGTAAAATGCTTGCTTTCGAGAGTGAGCGAAACTAATGAAAACATTGTTGGGGTAAAACCTAAAGGGAAAGACCTAGCACCAAATCCAATTTGCCATCTGATCTAACTTCTGGAGGCAGTCAAAATGAGCCTTAGAATTCTTCCCTACCTTATTCCTGTGCTGAGATACAGGCTGCTCCAACCTGCTGTAAAATGCTTGCTTTCGAGAGTGAGCGAAACTAATGAAAACATTGTTGGGGTAAAAACCTAAAGGGAAAGACCTAGCACCAAATCCAATTTGCCATCTGATCTAACTTCTGGAGGCAGTCAAAATGAGCCTTAGACTTCTTCCCTACCTTATTCCTGTGCTGAGATACAGGCTGCTCCAACCTGCTGTAAAATGCTTGATTTCGAGAGTGAGCGAAACTAATGAAAACATTGTTGGGGTAAAACCTAAAGGGAAAGACCTAGCACCAAATCCAATTTGCCATCTGATCTAACTTCTGGAGGCAGTCAAAATGAGCCTTAGAATTCTTCCCTACCTTATTCCTGTGCTGAGATACAGGCTGCTCCAACCTGCTGTAAAATGCTTGATTTCGAGAGTGAGCGAAACTAATGAAAACATTGTTGGGGTAAAACCTAAAGGGAAAGACCTAGCACCAAATCCAATTTGCCATCTGATCTAACTTCTGGAGGCAGTCAAAATGAGCCTTAGAATTCTTCCCTACCTTATTCCTGTGCTGAGATACAGGCTGCTCCAACCTGCTGTAAAATGCTTGATTTCGAGAGTGAGCGAAACTAATGAAAACATTGTTGGGGTAAAACCTAAAGGGAAAGACCTAGCACCAAATCCAATTTGCCATCTGATCTAACTTCTGGAGGCAGTCAAAATGAGCCTTAGAATTCTTCCCTACCTTATTCCTGTGCTGAGATACAGGCTGCTCCAACCTGCTGTAAAATGCTTGATTGCGAGAGTGAGCGAAACTAATGAAAACATTGTTGGGGGTAAAACCTAAAGGGAAAGACCTAGCACCAAATCCAATTTGCCATCTGATCTAACTTCTGGAGGCAGTCAAAATGAGCCTTAGAATTCTTCCCTACCTTATTCCTGTGCTGAGATACAGGCTGCTCCAACCTGCTGTAAAATGCTTGATTTCGAGAGTGAGCGAAACTAATGAAAACATTGTTGGGGGTAAAACCTAAAGGGAAAGACCTAGCACCAAATCCAATTTGCCATCTGATCTAACTTCTGGAGGCAGTCAAAATGAGCCTTAGAATTCTTCCCTACCTTATTCCTGTGCTGAGATACAGGCTGCTCCAACCTGCTGTAAAATGCTTGATTTCGAGAGTGAGCGAAACTAATGAAAACATTGTTGGGGTAAAACCTAAAGGGAAAGACCTAGCACCAAATCCAATTTGCCATCTGATCTAACTTCTGGAGGCAGTCAAAATGATCCTTAGAATTCTTCCCTACCTTATTCCTGTGCTGAGATACAGGCTGCTCCAACCTGCTGTAAAATGCTTGATTTCGAGAGTGAGCGAAACTAATGAAAACATTGTTGGGGTAAAACCTAAAGGGAAAGACCTAGCACCAAATCCAATTTGCCATCTGATCTAACTTCTGGAGGCAGTCAAAATGATCCTTAGAATTCTTCCCTACCTTATTCCTGTGCTGAGATACAGGCTGCTCCAACCTGCTGTAAAATGCTTGATTTCGAGAGTGAGCGAAACTAATGAAAACATTGTTGGGGTAAAACCTAAAGGGAAAGACCTAGCACCAAATCCAATTTGCCATCTGATCTAACTTCTGGAGGCAGTCAAAATGAGCATTTGAATTCTTCCCTACCTTATTCCTGTGCTGAGATACAGGCTGCTCCAACCTGCTGTAAAATGCTTGATTTCGAGAGTGAGCGAAACTAATGAAAACATTGTTGGGGTAAAACCGAAAGGGAAAGACCTAGCACCAAATCCAATTTGCCATCTGATCTAACTTCTGGAGGCAGTCAAAATGAGCCTTAGAATTCTTCCCTACCTTATTCCTGTGCTGAGATACAGGCTGCTCCAACCTGCTGTAAAATGCTTGATTTCGAGAGTGAGCGAAACTAATGAAAACATTGTTGGGGGTAAAACCGAAAGGGAAAGACCTAGCACCAAATCCAATTTGCCATCTGATCTAACTTCTGGAGGCAGTCAAAATGAGCCTTAGAATTCTTCCCTACCTTATTCCTGTGCTGAGATACAGGCTGCTCCAACCTGCTGTAAAATGCTTGATTTCGAGAGTGAGCGAAACTAATGAAAACATTGTTGGGGTAAAACCTAAAGGGAAAGACCTAGCACCAAATCCAATTTGCCATCTGATCTAACTTCTGGAGGCAGTCAAAATGAGCCTTAGAATTCTTCCCTACCTTATTCCTGTGCTGAGATACAGGCTGCTCCAACCTGCTGTAAAATGCTTGATTTCGAGAGTGAGCGAAACTAATGAAAACATTGTTGGGGTAAAACCTAAAGGGAAAGACCTAGCACCAAATCCAATTTGCCATCTGATCTAACTTCTGGAGGGCAGTCAAAATGATCCTTAGAATTCTTCCCTACCTTATTCCTGTGCTGAGATACAGGCTGCTCCAACCTGCTGTAAAATGCTTGATTTCGAGAGTGAGCGAAACTAATGAAAACATTGTTGGGGGTAAAACCGAAAGGGAAAGACCTAGCACCAAATCCAATTTGCCATCTGATCTAACTTCTGGAGGCAGTCAAAATGATCCTTAGAATTCTTCCCTACCTTATTCCTGTGCTGAGATACAGGCTGCTCCAACCTGCTGTAAAATGCTTGATTTCGAGAGTGAGCGAAACTAATGAAAACATTGTTGGGGTAAAACCGAAAGGATAAGACCTAGCACCAAATCCAATTTGCCATCTGATCTAACTTCTGGAGGCAGTCGAAATGATCCTTAGAATTCTTCCCTACCTTATTCCTGTGCTGAGATACAGGCTGCTCCAACCTGCTGTAAAATGCTTGATTTCGAGAGTGAGCGAAACTAATGAAAACATTGTTGGGGTAAAACCTAAAGGGAAAGACCTAGCACCAAATCCAATTTGCCATCTGATCTAACTTCTGGAGGCAGTCAAAATGAGCATTTTGAATTCTTCCCTACCTTATTCCTGTGCTGAGATACAGGCTGCTCCAACCTGCTGTAAAATGCTTGATTTCGAGAGTGAGCGAAACTAATGAAAACATTGTTGGGGTAAAACCGAAAGGGAAAGACCTAGCACCAAATCCAATTTGCCATCTGATCTAACTTCTGGAGGCAGTCAAAATGATCCTTAGAATTCTTCCCTACCTTATTCCTGTGCTGAGATACAGGCTGCTCCAACCTGCTGTAAAATGCTTGATTTCGAGAGTGAGCGAAACTAATGAAAACATTGTTGGGGGTAAAACCTAAAGGGAAAGACCTAGCACCAAATCCAATTTGCCATCTGATCTAACTTCTGGAGGCAGTCAAAATGATCCTTAGAATTCTTCCCTACCTTATTCCTGTGCTGAGATACAGGCTGCTCCAACCTGCTGTAAAATGCTTGATTTCGAGAGTGAGCGAAACTAATGAAAACATTGTTGGGGTAAAACCGAAAGGACAAGACCTAGCACCAAATCCAATTTGCCATCTGATCTAACTTCTGGAGGCAGTCAAAATGATCCTTAGAATTCTTCCCTACCTTATTCCTGTGCTGAGATACAGGCTGCTCCAACCTGCTGTAAAATGCTTGATTTCGAGAGTGAGCGAAACTAATGAAAACATTGTTGGGGTAAAACCTAAAGGGAAAGACCTAGCACCAAATCCAATTTGCCATCTGATCTAACTTCTGGAGGCAGTCAAAATGAGCATTTGAATTCTTCCCTACCTTATTCCTGTGCTGAGATACAGGCTGCTCCAACCTGCTGTAAAATGCTTGATTTCGAGAGTGAGCGAAACTAATGAAAACATTGTTGGGGTAAAACCGAAAGGGAAAGACCTAGCACCAAATCCAATTTGCCATCTGATCTAACTTCTGGAGGCAGTCAAAATGATCCTTAGAATTCTTCCCTACCTTATTCCTGTGCTGAGATACAGGCTGCTCCAACCTGCTGTAAAATGCTTGATTTCGAGAGTGAGCGAAACTAATGAAAACATTGTTGGGGTAAAACCTAAAGGGAAAGACCTAGCACCAAATCCAATTTGCCATCTGATCTAACTTCTGGAGGCAGTCAAAATGAGCCTTAGAATTCTTCCCTACCTTATTCCTGTGCTGAGATACAGGCTGCTCCAACCTGCTGTAAAATGCTTGATTTCGAGAGTGAGCGAAACTAATGAAAACATTGTTGGGGTAAAACCGAAAGGACAAGACCTAGCACCAAATCCAATTTGCCATCTGATCTAACTTCTGGAGGCAGTCAAAATGATCCTTAGAATTCTTCCCTACCTTATTCCTGTGCTGAGATACAGGCTGCTCCAACCTGCTGTAAAATGCTTGATTTCGAGAGTGAGCGAAACTAATGAAAACATTGTTGGGGTAAAACCTAAAGGGAAAGACCTAGCACCAAATCCAATTTGCCATCTGATCTAACTTCTGGAGGCAGTCAAAATGAGCCTTAGAATTCTTCCCTACCTTATTCCTGTGCTGAGATACAGGCTGCTCCAACCTGCTGTAAAATGCTTGATTTCGAGAGTGAGCGAAACTAATGAAAACATTGTTGGGGTAAAACCTAAAGGGAAAGACCTAGCACCAAATCCAATTTGCCATCTGATCTAACTTCTGGAGGCATTCAAAATGAGCATTTGAATTCTTCCCTACCTTATTCCTGTGCTGAGATACAGGCTGCTCCAACCTGCTGTAAAATGCTTGATTTCGAGAGTGAGCGAAACTAATGAAAACATTGTTGGGGTAAAACCGAAAGGGAAAGACCTAGCACCAAATCCAATTTGCCATCTGATCTAACTTCTGGAGGCAGTCAAAATGATCCTTAGAATTCTTCCCTACCTTATTCCTGTGCTGAGATACAGGCTGCTCCAACCTGCTGTAAAATGCTTGATTTCGAGAGTGAGCGAAACTAATGAAAACATTGTTGGGGTAAAACCGAAAGGGAAAGACCTAGCACCAAATCCAATTTGCCATCTGATCTAACTTCTGGAGGCAGTCAAAATGAGCCTTAGAATTCTTCCCTACCTTATTCCTGTGCTGAGATACAGGCTGCTCCAACCTGCTGTAAAATGCTTGATTTCGAGAGTGAGCGAAACTAATGAAAACATTGTTGGGGTAAAACCTAAAGGGAAAGACCTAGCACCAAATCCAATTTGCCATCTGATCTAACTTCTGGAGGCAGTCAAAATGATCCTTAGAATTCTTCCCTACCTTATTCCTGTGCTGAGATACAGGCTGCTCCAACCTGCTGTAAAATGCTTGATTTCGAGAGTGAGCGAAACTAATGAAAACATTGTTGGGGTAAAACCTAAAGGGAAAGACCTAGCACCAAATCCAATTTGCCATCTGATCTAACTTCTGGAGGCAGTCAAAATGATCCTTAGAATTCTTCCCTACCTTATTCCTGTGCTGAGATACAGGCTGCTCCAACCTGCTGTAAAATGCTTGATTTCGAGAGTGAGTGAAACTAATGAAAACATTGTTGGGGTAAAACCGAAAGGGAAAGACCTAGCACCAAATCCAATTTGCCATCTGATCTAACTTCTGGAGGCATTCAAAATGAGCATTTGAATTCTTCCCTACCTTATTCCTGTGCTGAGATACAGGCTGCTCCAACCTGCTGTAAAATGCTTGATTTCGAGAGTGAGCGAAACTAATGAAAACATTGTTGGGGTAAAACCGAAAGGGAAAGACCTAGCACCAAATCCAATTTGCCATCTGATCTAACTTCTGGAGGCAGTCAAAATGAGCCTTAGAATTCTTCCCTACCTTATTCCTGTGCTGAGATACAGGCTGCTCCAACCTGCTGTAAAATGCTTGATTTCGAGAGTGAGCGAAACTAATGAAAACATTGTTGGGGTAAAACCTAAAGGGAAAGACCTAGCACCAAATCCAATTTGCCATCTGATCTAACTTCTGGAGGCAGTCAAAATGAGCCTTAGAATTCTTCCCTACCTTATTCCTGTGCTGAGATACAGGCTGCTCCAACCTGCTGTAAAATGCTTGATTTCGAGAGTGAGCGAAACTAATGAAAACATTGTTGGGGTAAAACCGAAAGGACAAGACCTAGCACCAAATCCAATTTGCCATCTGATCTAACTTCTGGAGGCAGTCAAAATGATCCTTAGAATTCTTCCCTACCTTATTCCTGTGCTGAGATACAGGCTGCTCCAACCTGCTGTAAAATGCTTGATTTCGAGAGTGAGCGAAACTAATGAAAACATTGTTGGGGTAAAACCGAAAGGGAAAGACCTAGCACCAAATCCAATTTGCCATCTGATCTAACTTCTGGAGGCATTCAAAATGAGCATTTGAATTCTTCCCTACCTTATTCCTGTGCTGAGATACAGGCTGCTCCAACCTGCTGTAAAATGCTTGATTTCGAGAGTGAGCGAAACTAATGAAAACATTGTTGGGGTAAAACCGAAAGGACAAGACCTAGCACCAAATCCAATTTGCCATCTGATCTAACTTCTGGAGGCAGTCAAAATGATCCTTAGAATTCTTCCCTACCTTATTCCTGTGCTGAGATACAGGCTGCTCCAACCTGCTGTAAAATGCTTGATTTCGAGAGTGAGCGAAACTAATGAAAACATTGTTGGGGTAAAACCTAAAGGGAAAGACCTAGCACCAAATCCAATTTGCCATCTGATCTAACTTCTGGAGGCAGTCAAAATGAGCCTTAGAATTCTTCCCTACCTTATTCCTGTGCTGAGATACAGGCTGCTCCAACCTGCTGTAAAATGCTTGATTTCGAGAGTGAGCGAAACTAATGAAAACATTGTTGGGGTAAAACCTAAAGGGAAAGACCTAGCACCAAATCCAATTTGCCATCTGATCTAACTTCTGGAGGCAGTCAAAATGAGCATTTGAATTCTTCCCTACCTTATTCCTGTGCTGAGATACAGGCTGCTCCAACCTGCTGTAAAATGCTTGATTTCGAGAGTGAGCGAAACTAATGAAAACATTGTTGGGGTAAAACCGAAAGGGAAAGACCTAGCACCAAATCCAATTTGCCATCTGATCTAACTTCTGGAGGCAGTCAAAATGATCCTTAGAATTCTTCCCTACCTTATTCCTGTGCTGAGATACAGGCTGCTCCAACCTGCTGTAAAATGCTTGATTTCGAGAGTGAGCGAAACTAATGAAAACATTGTTGGGGTAAAACCGAAAGGGAAAGACCTAGCACCAAATCCAATTTGCCATCTGATCTAACTTCTGGAGGCAGTCAAAATGAGCCTTAGAATTCTTCCCTACCTTATTCCTGTGCTGAGATACAGGCTGCTCCAACCTGCTGTAAAATGCTTGATTTCGAGAGTGAGCGAAACTAATGAAAACATTGTTGGGGGTAAAACCTAAAGGGAAAGACCTAGCACCAAATCCAATTTGCCATCTGATCTAACTTCTGGAGGCAGTCAAAATGATCCTTAGAATTCTTCCCTACCTTATTCCTGTGCTGAGATACAGGCTGCTCCAACCTGCTGTAAAATGCTTGATTTCGAGAGTGAGCGAAACTAATGAAAACATTGTTGGGGTAAAACCTAAAGGGAAAGACCTAGCACCAAATCCAATTTGCCATCTGATCTAACTTCTGGAGGCAGTCAAAATGAGCATTTGAATTCTTCCCTACCTTATTCCTGTGCTGAGATACAGGCTGCTCCAACCTGCTGTAAAATGCTTGATTTCGAGAGTGAGCGAAACTAATGAAAACATTGTTGGGGTAAAACCGAAAGGGAAAGACCTAGCACCAAATCCAATTTGCCATCTGATCTAACTTCTGGAGGCATTCAAAATGAGCATTTGAATTCTTCCCTACCTTATTCCTGTGCTGAGATACAGGCTGCTCCAACCTGCTGTAAAATGCTTGATTTCGAGAGTGAGCGAAACTAATGAAAACATTGTTGGGGTAAAACCGAAAGGGAAAGACCTAGCACCAAATCCAATTTGCCATCTGATCTAACTTCTGGAGGCAGTCAAAATGATCCTTAGAATTCTTCCCTACCTTATTCCTGTGCTGAGATACAGGCTGCTCCAACCTGCTGTAAAATGCTTGATTTCGAGAGTGAGCGAAACTAATGAAAACATTGTTGGGGTAAAACCTAAAGGGAAAGACCTAGCACCAAATCCAATTTGCCATCTGATCTAACTTCTGGAGGCAGTCAAAATGAGCCTTAGAATTCTTCCCTACCTTATTCCTGTGCTGAGATACAGGCTGCTCCAACCTGCTGTAAAATGCTTGATTTCGAGAGTGAGCGAAACTAATGAAAACATTGTTGGGGTAAAACCTAAAGGGAAAGACCTAGCACCAAATCCAATTTGCCATCTGATCTAACTTCTGGAGGCATTCAAAATGAGCATTTGAATTCTTCCCTACCTTATTCCTGTGCTGAGATACAGGCTGCTCCAACCTGCTGTAAAATGCTTGATTTCGAGAGTGAGCGAAACTAATGAAAACATTGTTGGGGTAAAACCTAAAGGGAAAGACCTAGCACCAAATCCAATTTGCCATCTGATCTAACTTCTGGAGGCAGTCAAAATGAGCCTTAGAATTCTTCCCTACCTTATTCCTGTGCTGAGATACAGGCTGCTCCAACCTGCTGTAAAATGCTTGATTTCGAGAGTGAGCGAAACTAATGAAAACATTGTTGGGGTAAAACCGAAAGGGAAAGACCTAGCACCAAATCCAATTTGCCATCTGATCTAACTTCTGGAGGCAGTCAAAATGAGCATTTGAATTCTTCCCTACCTTATTCCTGTGCTGAGATACAGGCTGCTCCAACCTGCTGTAAAATGCTTGATTTCGAGAGTGAGCGAAACTAATGAAAACATTGTTGGGGTAAAACCTAAAGGGAAAGACCTAGCACCAAATCCAATTTGCCATCTGATCTAACTTCTGGAGGCAGTCAAAATGAGCCTTAGAATTCTTCCCTACCTTATTCCTGTGCTGAGATACAGGCTGCTCCAACCTGCTGTAAAATGCTTGATTTCGAGAGTGAGCGAAACTAATGAAAACATTGTTGGGGTAAAACCTAAAGGGGAAAGACCTAGCACCAAATCCAATTTGCCATCTGATCTAAATTCTGGAGGCAGTCAAAATGATCCTTAGAATTCTTCCCTACCTTATTCCTGTGCTGAGATACAGGCTGCTCCAACCTGCTGTAAAATGCTTGATTTCGAGAGTGAGCGAAACTAATGAAAACATTGTTGGGGTAAAACCTAAAGGGAAAGACCTAGCACCAAATCCAATTTGCCATCTGATCTAACTTCTGGAGGCAGTCAAAATGAGCCTTAGAATTCTTCCCTACCTTATTCCTGTGCTGAGATACAGGCTGCTCCAACCTGCTGTAAAATGCTTGATTTCGAGAGTGAGCGAAACTAATGAAAACATTGTTGGGGTAAAACCTAAAGGGAAAGACCTAGCACCAAATCCAATTTGCCATCTGATCTAACTTCTGGAGGCAGTCAAAATGATCCTTAGAATTCTTCCCTACCTTATTCCTGTGCTGAGATACAGGCTGCTCCAACCTGCTGTAAAATGCTTGATTTCGAGAGTGAGCGAAACTAATGAAAACATTGTTGGGGTAAAACCGAAAGGGAAAGACCTAGCACCAAATCCAATTTGCCATCTGATCTAACTTCTGGAGGCAGTCAAAATGAGCCTTAGAATTCTTCCCTACCTTATTCCTGTGCTGAGATACAGGCTGCTCCAACCTGCTGTAAAATGCTTGATTTCGAGAGTGAGCGAAACTAATGAAAACATTGTTGGGGTAAAACCTAAAGGGAAAGACCTAGCACCAAATCCAATTTGCCATCTGATCTAACTTCTGGAGGCAGTCAAAATGATCCTTAGAATTCTTCCCTACCTTATTCCTGTGCTGAGATACAGGCTGCTCCAACCTGCTGTAAAATGCTTGATTTCGAGAGTGAGCGAAACTAATGAAAACATTGTTGGGGTAAAACCTAAAGGGAAAGACCTAGCACCAAATCCAATTTGCCATCTGATCTAACTTCTGGAGGCAGTCAAAATGAGCCTTAGAATTCTTCCCTACCTTATTCCTGTGCTGAGATACAGGCTGCTCCAACCTGCTGTAAAATGCTTGATTTCGAGAGTGAGCGAAACTAATGAAAACATTGTTGGGGTAAAACCTAAAGGGAAAGACCTAGCACCAAATCCAATTTGCCATCTGATCTAACTTCTGGAGGCATTCAAAATGAGCATTTGAATTCTTCCCTACCTTATTCCTGTGCTGAGATACAGGCTGCTCCAACCTGCTGTAAAATGCTTGATTTCGAGAGTGAGCGAAACTAATGAAAACATTGTTGGGGTAAAACCTAAAGGGAAAGACCTAGCACCAAATCCAATTTGCCATCTGATCTAACTTCTGGAGGCAGTCAAAATGAGCATTTGAATTCTTCCCTACCTTATTCCTGTGCTGAGATACAGGCTGCTCCAACCTGCTGTAAAATGCTTGATTTCGAGAGTGAGCGAAACTAATGAAAACATTGTTGGGGTAAAACCGAAAGGGAAAGACCTAGCACCAAATCCAATTTGCCATCTGATCTAACTTCTGGAGGCATTCAAAATGAGCATTTGAATTCTTCCCTACCTTATTCCTGTGCTGAGATACAGGCTGCTCCAACCTGCTGTAAAATGCTTGATTTCGAGAGTGAGCGAAACTAATGAAAACATTGTTGGGGTAAAACCGAAAGGACAAGACCTAGCACCAAATCCAATTTGCCATCTGATCTAACTTCTGGAGGCAGTCAAAATGATCCTTAGAATTCTTCCCTACCTTATTCCTGTGCTGAGATACAGGCTGCTCCAACCTGCTGTAAAATGCTTGATTTCGAGAGTGAGCGAAACTAATGAAAACATTGTTGGGGTAAAACCTAAAGGGAAAGACCTAGCACCAAATCCAATTTGCCATCTGATCTAACTTCTGGAGGCAGTCAAAATGATCCTTAGAATTCTTCCCTACCTTATTCCTGTGCTGAGATACAGGCTGCTCCAACCTGCTGTAAAATGCTTGATTTCGAGAGTGAGCGAAACTAATGAAAACATTGTTGGGGTAAAACCTAAAGGGAAAGACCTAGCACCAAATCCAATTTGCCATCTGATCTAACTTCTGGAGGCAGTCAAAATGAGCCTTAGAATTCTTCCCTACCTTATTCCTGTGCTGAGATACAGGCTGCTCCAACCTGCTGTAAAATGCTTGATTTCGAGAGTGAGCGAAACTAATGAAAACATTGTTGGGGTAAAACCTAAAGGGAAAGACCTAGCACCAAATCCAATTTGCCATCTGATCTAACTTCTGGAGGCAGTCAAAATGAGCCTTAGAATTCTTCCCTACCTTATTCCTGTGCTGAGATACAGGCTGCTCCAACCTGCTGTAAAATGCTTGATTTCGAGAGTGAGCGAAACTAATGAAAACATTGTTGGGGTAAAACCTAAAGGGAAAGACCTAGCACCAAATCCAATTTGCCATCTGATCTAACTTCTGGAGGCATTCAAAATGAGCATTTGAATTCTTCCCTACCTTATTCCTGTGCTGAGATACAGGCTGCTCCAACCTGCTGTAAAATGCTTGATTTCGAGAGTGAGCGAAACTAATGAAAACATTGTTGGGGTAAAACCGAAAGGGAAAGACCTAGCACCAAATCCAATTTGCCATCTGATCTAACTTCTGGAGGCAGTCAAAATGATCCTTAGAATTCTTCCCTACCTTATTCCTGTGCTGAGATACAGGCTGCTCCAACCTGCTGTAAAATGCTTGATTTCGAGAGTGAGCGAAACTAATGAAAACATTGTTGGGGTAAAACCGAAAGGGAAAGACCTAGCACCAAATCCAATTTGCCATCTGATCTAACTTCTGGAGGCAGTCAAAATGAGCCTTAGAATTCTTCCCTACCTTATTCCTGTGCTGAGATACAGGCTGCTCCAACCTGCTGTAAAATGCTTGATTTCGAGAGTGAGCGAAACTAATGAAAACATTGTTGGGGTAAAACCTAAAGGGAAAGACCTAGCACCAAATCCAATTTGCCATCTGATCTAACTTCTGGAGGCAGTCAAAATGATCCTTAGAATTCTTCCCTACCTTATTCCTGTGCTGAGATACAGGCTGCTCCAACCTGCTGTAAAATGCTTGATTTCGAGAGTGAGCGAAACTAATGAAAACATTGTTGGGGTAAAACCTAAAGGGAAAGACCTAGCACCAAATCCAATTTGCCATCTGATCTAACTTCTGGAGGCAGTCAAAATGATCCTTAGAATTCTTCCCTACCTTATTCCTGTGCTGAGATACAGGCTGCTCCAACCTGCTGTAAAATGCTTGATTTCGAGAGTGAGTGAAACTAATGAAAACATTGTTGGGGTAAAACCGAAAGGGAAAGACCTAGCACCAAATCCAATTTGCCATCTGATCTAACTTCTGGAGGCATTCAAAATGAGCATTTGAATTCTTCCCTACCTTATTCCTGTGCTGAGATACAGGCTGCTCCAACCTGCTGTAAAATGCTTGATTTCGAGAGTGAGCGAAACTAATGAAAACATTGTTGGGGTAAAACCGAAAGGGAAAGACCTAGCACCAAATCCAATTTGCCATCTGATCTAACTTCTGGAGGCAGTCAAAATGAGCCTTAGAATTCTTCCCTACCTTATTCCTGTGCTGAGATACAGGCTGCTCCAACCTGCTGTAAAATGCTTGATTTCGAGAGTGAGCGAAACTAATGAAAACATTGTTGGGGTAAAACCTAAAGGGAAAGACCTAGCACCAAATCCAATTTGCCATCTGATCTAACTTCTGGAGGCAGTCAAAATGAGCCTTAGAATTCTTCCCTACCTTATTCCTGTGCTGAGATACAGGCTGCTCCAACCTGCTGTAAAATGCTTGATTTCGAGAGTGAGCGAAACTAATGAAAACATTGTTGGGGTAAAACCGAAAGGACAAGACCTAGCACCAAATCCAATTTGCCATCTGATCTAACTTCTGGAGGCAGTCAAAATGATCCTTAGAATTCTTCCCTACCTTATTCCTGTGCTGAGATACAGGCTGCTCCAACCTGCTGTAAAATGCTTGATTTCGAGAGTGAGCGAAACTAATGAAAACATTGTTGGGGTAAAACCGAAAGGGAAAGACCTAGCACCAAATCCAATTTGCCATCTGATCTAACTTCTGGAGGCATTCAAAATGAGCATTTGAATTCTTCCCTACCTTATTCCTGTGCTGAGATACAGGCTGCTCCAACCTGCTGTAAAATGCTTGATTTCGAGAGTGAGCGAAACTAATGAAAACATTGTTGGGGTAAAACCGAAAGGACAAGACCTAGCACCAAATCCAATTTGCCATCTGATCTAACTTCTGGAGGCAGTCAAAATGATCCTTAGAATTCTTCCCTACCTTATTCCTGTGCTGAGATACAGGCTGCTCCAACCTGCTGTAAAATGCTTGATTTCGAGAGTGAGCGAAACTAATGAAAACATTGTTGGGGTAAAACCTAAAGGGAAAGACCTAGCACCAAATCCAATTTGCCATCTGATCTAACTTCTGGAGGCAGTCAAAATGAGCCTTAGAATTCTTCCCTACCTTATTCCTGTGCTGAGATACAGGCTGCTCCAACCTGCTGTAAAATGCTTGATTTCGAGAGTGAGCGAAACTAATGAAAACATTGTTGGGGTAAAACCTAAAGGGAAAGACCTAGCACCAAATCCAATTTGCCATCTGATCTAACTTCTGGAGGCAGTCAAAATGAGCATTTGAATTCTTCCCTACCTTATTCCTGTGCTGAGATACAGGCTGCTCCAACCTGCTGTAAAATGCTTGATTTCGAGAGTGAGCGAAACTAATGAAAACATTGTTGGGGTAAAACCGAAAGGGAAAGACCTAGCACCAAATCCAATTTGCCATCTGATCTAACTTCTGGAGGCAGTCAAAATGATCCTTAGAATTCTTCCCTACCTTATTCCTGTGCTGAGATACAGGCTGCTCCAACCTGCTGTAAAATGCTTGATTTCGAGAGTGAGCGAAACTAATGAAAACATTGTTGGGGTAAAACCGAAAGGGAAAGACCTAGCACCAAATCCAATTTGCCATCTGATCTAACTTCTGGAGGCAGTCAAAATGAGCCTTAGAATTCTTCCCTACCTTATTCCTGTGCTGAGATACAGGCTGCTCCAACCTGCTGTAAAATGCTTGATTTCGAGAGTGAGCGAAACTAATGAAAACATTGTTGGGGTAAAACCTAAAGGGAAAGACCTAGCACCAAATCCAATTTGCCATCTGATCTAACTTCTGGAGGCAGTCAAAATGATCCTTAGAATTCTTCCCTACCTTATTCCTGTGCTGAGATACAGGCTGCTCCAACCTGCTGTAAAATGCTTGATTTCGAGAGTGAGCGAAACTAATGAAAACATTGTTGGGGTAAAACCTAAAGGGAAAGACCTAGCACCAAATCCAATTTGCCATCTGATCTAACTTCTGGAGGCAGTCAAAATGAGCATTTGAATTCTTCCCTACCTTATTCCTGTGCTGAGATACAGGCTGCTCCAACCTGCTGTAAAATGCTTGATTTCGAGAGTGAGCGAAACTAATGAAAACATTGTTGGGGTAAAACCGAAAGGGAAAGACCTAGCACCAAATCCAATTTGCCATCTGATCTAACTTCTGGAGGCATTCAAAATGAGCATTTGAATTCTTCCCTACCTTATTCCTGTGCTGAGATACAGGCTGCTCCAACCTGCTGTAAAATGCTTGATTTCGAGAGTGAGCGAAACTAATGAAAACATTGTTGGGGTAAAACCGAAAGGGAAAGACCTAGCACCAAATCCAATTTGCCATCTGATCTAACTTCTGGAGGCAGTCAAAATGATCCTTAGAATTCTTCCCTACCTTATTCCTGTGCTGAGATACAGGCTGCTCCAACCTGCTGTAAAATGCTTGATTTCGAGAGTGAGCGAAACTAATGAAAACATTGTTGGGGTAAAACCTAAAGGGAAAGACCTAGCACCAAATCCAATTTGCCATCTGATCTAACTTCTGGAGGCAGTCAAAATGAGCCTTAGAATTCTTCCCTACCTTATTCCTGTGCTGAGATACAGGCTGCTCCAACCTGCTGTAAAATGCTTGATTTCGAGAGTGAGCGAAACTAATGAAAACATTGTTGGGGTAAAACCTAAAGGGAAAGACCTAGCACCAAATCCAATTTGCCATCTGATCTAACTTCTGGAGGCATTCAAAATGAGCATTTGAATTCTTCCCTACCTTATTCCTGTGCTGAGATACAGGCTGCTCCAACCTGCTGTAAAATGCTTGATTTCGAGAGTGAGCGAAACTAATGAAAACATTGTTGGGGTAAAACCTAAAGGGAAAGACCTAGCACCAAATCCAATTTGCCATCTGATCTAACTTCTGGAGGCAGTCAAAATGAGCCTTAGAATTCTTCCCTACCTTATTCCTGTGCTGAGATACAGGCTGCTCCAACCTGCTGTAAAATGCTTGATTTCGAGAGTGAGCGAAACTAATGAAAACATTGTTGGGGTAAAACCGAAAGGGAAAGACCTAGCACCAAATCCAATTTGCCATCTGATCTAACTTCTGGAGGCAGTCAAAATGAGCATTTGAATTCTTCCCTACCTTATTCCTGTGCTGAGATACAGGCTGCTCCAACCTGCTGTAAAATGCTTGATTTCGAGAGTGAGCGAAACTAATGAAAACATTGTTGGGGTAAAACCTAAAGGGAAAGACCTAGCACCAAATCCAATTTGCCATCTGATCTAACTTCTGGAGGCAGTCAAAATGAGCCTTAGAATTCTTCCCTACCTTATTCCTGTGCTGAGATACAGGCTGCTCCAACCTGCTGTAAAATGCTTGATTTCGAGAGTGAGCGAAACTAATGAAAACATTGTTGGGGTAAAACCTAAAGGGAAAGACCTAGCACCAAATCCAATTTGCCATCTGATCTAAATTCTGGAGGCAGTCAAAATGATCCTTAGAATTCTTCCCTACCTTATTCCTGTGCTGAGATACAGGCTGCTCCAACCTGCTGTAAAATGCTTGATTTCGAGAGTGAGCGAAACTAATGAAAACATTGTTGGGGTAAAACCTAAAGGGAAAGACCTAGCACCAAATCCAATTTGCCATCTGATCTAACTTCTGGAGGCAGTCAAAATGAGCCTTAGAATTCTTCCCTACCTTATTCCTGTGCTGAGATACAGGCTGCTCCAACCTGCTGTAAAATGCTTGATTTCGAGAGTGAGCGAAACTAATGAAAACATTGTTGGGGTAAAACCTAAAGGGAAAGACCTAGCACCAAATCCAATTTGCCATCTGATCTAACTTCTGGAGGCAGTCAAAATGATCCTTAGAATTCTTCCCTACCTTATTCCTGTGCTGAGATACAGGCTGCTCCAACCTGCTGTAAAATGCTTGATTTCGAGAGTGAGCGAAACTAATGAAAACATTGTTGGGGTAAAACCGAAAGGGAAAGACCTAGCACCAAATCCAATTTGCCATCTGATCTAACTTCTGGAGGCAGTCAAAATGAGCCTTAGAATTCTTCCCTACCTTATTCCTGTGCTGAGATACAGGCTGCTCCAACCTGCTGTAAAATGCTTGATTTCGAGAGTGAGCGAAACTAATGAAAACATTGTTGGGGTAAAACCTAAAGGGAAAGACCTAGCACCAAATCCAATTTGCCATCTGATCTAACTTCTGGAGGCAGTCAAAATGAGCCTTAGAATTCTTCCCTACCTTATTCCTGTGCTGAGATACAGGCTGCTCCAACCTGCTGTAAAATGCTTGATTTCGAGAGTGAGCGAAACTAATGAAAACATTGTTGGGGTAAAACCTAAAGGGAAAGACCTAGCACCAAATCCAATTTGCCATCTGATCTAACTTCTGGAGGCAGTCAAAATGAGCCTTAGAATTCTTCCCTACCTTATTCCTGTGCTGAGATACAGGCTGCTCCAACCTGCTGTAAAATGCTTGATTTCGAGAGTGAGCGAAACTAATGAAAACATTGTTGGGGTAAAACCTAAAGGGAAAGACCTAGCACCAAATCCAATTTGCCATCTGATCTAACTTCTGGAGGCATTCAAAATGAGCATTTGAATTCTTCCCTACCTTATTCCTGTGCTGAGATACAGGCTGCTCCAACCTGCTGTAAAATGCTTGATTTCGAGAGTGAGCGAAACTAATGAAAACATTGTTGGGGTAAAACCTAAAGGGAAAGACCTAGCACCAAATCCAATTTGCCATCTGATCTAACTTCTGGAGGCAGTCAAAATGAGCATTTGAATTCTTCCCTACCTTATTCCTGTGCTGAGATACAGGCTGCTCCAACCTGCTGTAAAATGCTTGATTTCGAGAGTGAGCGAAACTAATGAAAACATTGTTGGGGTAAAACCGAAAGGGAAAGACCTAGCACCAAATCCAATTTGCCATCTGATCTAACTTCTGGAGGCATTCAAAATGAGCATTTGAATTCTTCCCTACCTTATTCCTGTGCTGAGATACAGGCTGCTCCAACCTGCTGTAAAATGCTTGATTTCGAGAGTGAGCGAAACTAATGAAAACATTGTTGGGGTAAAACCGAAAGGACAAGACCTAGCACCAAATCCAATTTGCCATCTGATCTAACTTCTGGAGGCAGTCAAAATGATCCTTAGAATTCTTCCCTACCTTATTCCTGTGCTGAGATACAGGCTGCTCCAACCTGCTGTAAAATGCTTGATTTCGAGAGTGAGCGAAACTAATGAAAACATTGTTGGGGTAAAACCTAAAGGGAAAGACCTAGCACCAAATCCAATTTGCCATCTGATCTAACTTCTGGAGGCAGTCAAAATGATCCTTAGAATTCTTCCCTACCTTATTCCTGTGCTGAGATACAGGCTGCTCCAACCTGCTGTAAAATGCTTGATTTCGAGAGTGAGCGAAACTAATGAAAACATTGTTGGGGTAAAACCTAAAGGGAAAGACCTAGCACCAAATCCAATTTGCCATCTGATCTAACTTCTGGAGGCATTCAAAATGAGCATTTGAATTCTTCCCTACCTTATTCCTGTGCTGAGATACAGGCTGCTCCAACCTGCTGTAAAATGCTTGATTTCGAGAGTGAGCGAAACTAATGAAAACATTGTTGGGGTAAAACCGAAAGGGAAAGACCTAGCACCAAATCCAATTTGCCATCTGATCTAACTTCTGGAGGCAGTCAAAATGATCCTTAGAATTCTTCCCTACCTTATTCCTGTGCTGAGATACAGGCTGCTCCAACCTGCTGTAAAATGCTTGATTTCGAGAGTGAGCGAAACTAATGAAAACATTGTTGGGGTAAAACCGAAAGGGAAAGACCTAGCACCAAATCCAATTTGCCATCTGATCTAACTTCTGGAGGCAGTCAAAATGAGCCTTAGAATTCTTCCCTACCTTATTCCTGTGCTGAGATACAGGCTGCTCCAACCTGCTGTAAAATGCTTGATTTCGAGAGTGAGCGAAACTAATGAAAACATTGTTGGGGTAAAACCGAAAGGGAAAGACCTAGCACCAAATCCAATTTGCCATCTGATCTAACTTCTGGAGGCAGTCAAAATGAGCCTTAGAATTCTTCCCTACCTTATTCCTGTGCTGAGATACAGGCTGCTCCAACCTGCTGTAAAATGCTTGATTTCGAGAGTGAGCGAAACTAATGAAAACATTGTTGGGGTAAAACCTAAAGGGAAAGACCTAGCACCAAATCCAATTTGCCATCTGATCTAACTTCTGGAGGCAGTCAAAATGATCCTTAGAATTCTTCCCTACCTTATTCCTGTGCTGAGATACAGGCTGCTCCAACCTGCTGTAAAATGCTTGATTTCGAGAGTGAGTGAAACTAATGAAAACATTGTTGGGGTAAAACCGAAAGGGAAAGACCTAGCACCAAATCCAATTTGCCATCTGATCTAACTTCTGGAGGCATTCAAAATGAGCATTTGAATTCTTCCCTACCTTATTCCTGTGCTGAGATACAGGCTGCTCCAACCTGCTGTAAAATGCTTGATTTCGAGAGTGAGCGAAACTAATGAAAACATTGTTGGGGTAAAACCGAAAGGGAAAGACCTAGCACCAAATCCAATTTGCCATCTGATCTAACTTCTGGAGGCAGTCAAAATGAGCCTTAGAATTCTTCCCTACCTTATTCCTGTGCTGAGATACAGGCTGCTCCAACCTGCTGTAAAATGCTTGATTTCGAGAGTGAGCGAAACTAATGAAAACATTGTTGGGGTAAAACCTAAAGGGAAAGACCTAGCACCAAATCCAATTTGCCATCTGATCTAACTTCTGGAGGCAGTCAAAATGAGCATTTGAATTCTTCCCTACCTTATTCCTGTGCTGAGATACAGGCTGCTCCAACCTGCTGTAAAATGCTTGATTTCGAGAGTGAGCGAAACTAATGAAAACATTGTTGGGGTAAAACCTAAAGGGAAAGACCTAGCACCAAATCCAATTTGCCATCTGATCTAACTTCTGGAGGCAGTCAAAATGAGCATTTGAATTCTTCCCTACCTTATTCCTGTGCTGAGATACAGGCTGCTCCAACCTGCTGTAAAATGCTTGATTTCGAGAGTGAGCGAAACTAATGAAAACATTGTTGGGGTAAAACCGAAAGGGAAAGACCTAGCACCAAATCCAATTTGCCATCTGATCTAACTTCTGGAGGCATTCAAAATGAGCATTTGAATTCTTCCCTACCTTATTCCTGTGCTGAGATACAGGCTGCTCCAACCTGCTGTAAAATGCTTGATTTCGAGAGTGAGCGAAACTAATGAAAACATTGTTGGGGTAAAACCGAAAGGGAAAGACCTAGCACCAAATCCAATTTGCCATCTGATCTAACTTCTGGAGGCAGTCAAAATGATCCTTAGAATTCTTCCCTACCTTATTCCTGTGCTGAGATACAGGCTGCTCCAACCTGCTGTAAAATGCTTGATTTCGAGAGTGAGCGAAACTAATGAAAACATTGTTGGGGTAAAACCTAAAGGGAAAGACCTAGCACCAAATCCAATTTGCCATCTGATCTAACTTCTGGAGGCAGTCAAAATGAGCCTTAGAATTCTTCCCTACCTTATTCCTGTGCTGAGATACAGGCTGCTCCAACCTGCTGTAAAATGCTTGATTTCGAGAGTGAGCGAAACTAATGAAAACATTGTTGGGGTAAAACCTAAAGGGAAAGACCTAGCACCAAATCCAATTTGCCATCTGATCTAACTTCTGGAGGCATTCAAAATGAGCATTTGAATTCTTCCCTACCTTATTCCTGTGCTGAGATACAGGCTGCTCCAACCTGCTGTAAAATGCTTGATTTCGAGAGTGAGCGAAACTAATGAAAACATTGTTGGGGTAAAACCGAAAGGGAAAGACCTAGCACCAAATCCAATTTGCCATCTGATCTAACTTCTGGAGGCAGTCAAAATGATCCTTAGAATTCTTCCCTACCTTATTCCTGTGCTGAGATACAGGCTGCTCCAACCTGCTGTAAAATGCTTGATTTCCAGAGTGAGCGAAACTAATGAAAACATTGTTGGGGTAAAACCGAAAGGGAAAGACCTAGCACCAAATCCAATTTGCCATCTGATCTAACTTCTGGAGGCAGTCAAAATGAGCATTTGAATTCTTCCCTACCTTATTCCTGTGCTGAGATACAGGCTGCTCCAACCTGCTGTAAAATGCTTGATTTCGAGAGTGAGCGAAACTAATGAAAACATTGTTGGGGTAAAACCTAAAGGGAAAGACCTAGCACCAAATCCAATTTGCCATCTGATCTAACTTCTGGAGGCAGTCAAAATGAGCCTTAGAATTCTTCCCTACCTTATTCCTGTGCTGAGATACAGGCTGCTCCAACCTGCTGTAAAATGCTTGATTTCGAGAGTGAGCGAAACTAATGAAAACATTGTTGGGGTAAAACCTAAAGGGAAAGACCTAGCACCAAATCCAATTTGCCATCTGATCTAAATTCTGGAGGCAGTCAAAATGATCCTTAGAATTCTTCCCTACCTTATTCCTGTGCTGAGATACAGGCTGCTCCAACCTGCTGTAAAATGCTTGATTTCGAGAGTGAGCGAAACTAATGAAAACATTGTTGGGGTAAAACCTAAAGGGAAAGACCTAGCACCAAATCCAATTTGCCATCTGATCTAACTTCTGGAGGCAGTCAAAATGAGCCTTAGAATTCTTCCCTACCTTATTCCTGTGCTGAGATACAGGCTGCTCCAACCTGCTGTAAAATGCTTGATTTCGAGAGTGAGCGAAACTAATGAAAACATTGTTGGGGTAAAACCTAAAGGGAAAGACCTAGCACCAAATCCAATTTGCCATCTGATCTAACTTCTGGAGGCAGTCAAAATGATCCTTAGAATTCTTCCCTACCTTATTCCTGTGCTGAGATACAGGCTGCTCCAACCTGCTGTAAAATGCTTGATTTCGAGAGTGAGCGAAACTAATGAAAACATTGTTGGGGTAAAACCTAAAGGGAAAGACCTAGCACCAAATCCAATTTGCCATCTGATCTAACTTCTGGAGGCAGTCAAAATGAGCCTTAGAATTCTTCCCTACCTTATTCCTGTGCTGAGATACAGGCTGCTCCAACCTGCTGTAAAATGCTTGATTTCGAGAGTGAGCGAAACTAATGAAAACATTGTTGGGGTAAAACCTAAAGGGAAAGACCTAGCACCAAATCCAATTTGCCATCTGATCTAACTTCTGGAGGCAGTCAAAATGAGCCTTAGAATTCTTCCCTACCTTATTCCTGTGCTGAGATACAGGCTGCTCCAACCTGCTGTAAAATGCTTGATTTCGAGAGTGAGCGAAACTAATGAAAACATTGTTGGGGTAAAACCTAAAGGGAAAGACCTAGCACCAAATCCAATTTGCCATCTGATCTAACTTCTGGAGGCAGTCAAAATGAGCCTTAGAATTCTTCCCTACCTTATTCCTGTGCTGAGATACAGGCTGCTCCAACCTGCTGTAAAATGCTTGATTTCGAGAGTGAGCGAAACTAATGAAAACATTGTTGGGGTAAAACCTAAAGGGAAAGACCTAGCACCAAATCCAATTTGCCATCTGATCTAACTTCTGGAGGCATTCAAAATGAGCATTTGAATTCTTCCCTACCTTATTCCTGTGCTGAGATACAGGCTGCTCCAACCTGCTGTAAAATGCTTGATTTCGAGAGTGAGCGAAACTAATGAAAACATTGTTGGGGTAAAACCTAAAGGGAAAGACCTAGCACCAAATCCAATTTGCCATCTGATCTAACTTCTGGAGGCAGTCAAAATGAGCCTTAGAATTCTTCCCTACCTTATTCCTGTGCTGAGATACAGGCTGCTCCAACCTGCTGTAAAATGCTTGATTTCGAGAGTGAGCGAAACTAATGAAAACATTGTTGGGGTAAAACCTAAAGGGAAAGACCTAGCACCAAATCCAATTTGCCATCTGATCTAACTTCTGGAGGCAGTCAAAATGATCCTTAGAATTCTTCCCTACCTTATTCCTGTGCTGAGATACAGGCTGCTCCAACCTGCTGTAAAATGCTTGATTTCGAGAGTGAGCGAAACTAATGAAAACATTGTTGGGGTAAAACCTAAAGGGAAAGACCTAGCACCAAATCCAATTTGCCATCTGATCTAACTTCTGGAGGCAGTCAAAATGAGCCTTAGAATTCTTCCCTACCTTATTCCTGTGCTGAGATACAGGCTGCTCCAACCTGCTGTAAAATGCTTGATTTCGAGAGTGAGCGAAACTAATGAAAACATTGTTGGGGTAAAACCTAAAGGGAAAGACCTAGCACCAAATCCAATTTGCCATCTGATCTAACTTCTGGAGGCAGTCAAAATGAGCATTTGAATTCTTCCCTACCTTATTCCTGTGCTGAGATACAGACTGCTCCAACCTGCTGTAAAATGCTTGATTTCGAGAGTGAGCGAAACTAATGAAAACATTGTTGGGGTAAAACCTAAAGGGAAAGACCTAGCACCAAATCCAATTTGCCATCTGATCTAACTTCTGGAGGCAGTCAAAATGATCCTTAGAATTCTTCCCTACCTTATTCCTGTGCTGAGATACAGGCTGCTCCAACCTGCTGTAAAATGCTTGATTTCGAGAGTGAGCGAAACTAATGAAAACATTGTTGGGGTAAAACCTAAAGGGAAAGACCTAGCACCAAATCCAATTTGCCATCTGATCTAACTTCTGGAGGCAGTCAAAATGAGCCTTAGAATTCTTCCCTACCTTATTCCTGTGCTGAGATACAGGCTGCTCCAACCTGCTGTAAAATGCTTGATTTCGAGAGTGAGCGAAACTAATGAAAACATTGTTGGGGTAAAACCTAAAGGGAAAGACCTAGCACCAAATCCAATTTGCCATCTGATCTAACTTCTGGAGGCAGTCAAAATGAGCCTTAGAATTCTTCCCTACCTTATTCCTGTGCTGAGATACAGGCTGCTCCAACCTGCTGTAAAATGCTTGATTTCGAGAGTGAGCGAAACTAATGAAAACATTGTTGGGGTAAAACCTAAAGGGAAAGACCTAGCACCAAATCCAATTTGCCATCTGATCTAACTTCTGGAGGCAGTCAAAATGAGCCTTAGAATTCTTCCCTACCTTATTCCTGTGCTGAGATACAGGCTGCTCCAACCTGCTGTAAAATGCTTGATTTCGAGAGTGAGCGAAACTAATGAAAATATTGTTGGGGTAAAACCTAAAGGGAAAGACCTAGCACCAAATCCAATTTGCCATCTGATCTAACTTCTGGAGGCAGTCAAAATGATCCTTAGAATTCTTCCCTACCTTATTCCTGTGCTGAGATACAGGCTGCTCCAACCTGCTGTAAAATGCTTGATTTCGAGAGTGAGCGAAACTAATGAAAACATTGTTGGGGTAAAACCTAAAGGGAAAGACCTAGCACCAAATCCAATTTGCCATCTGATCTAACTTCTGGAGGCAGTCAAAATGAGCCTTAGAATTCTTCCCTACCTTATTCCTGTGCTGAGATACAGGCTGCTCCAACCTGCTGTAAAATGCTTGATTTCGAGAGTGAGCGAAACTAATGAAAACATTGTTGGGGTAAAACCTAAAGGGAAAGACCTAGCACCAAATCCAATTTGCCATCTGATCTAACTTCTGGAGGCAGTCAAAATGAGCATTTGAATTCTTCCCTACCTTATTCCTGTGCTGAGATACAGACTGCTCCAACCTGCTGTAAAATGCTTGATTTCGAGAGTGAGCGAAACTAATGAAAACATTGTTGGGGTAAAACCTAAAGGGAAAGACCTAGCACCAAATCCAATTTGCCATCTGATCTAACTTCTGGAGGCAGTCAAAATGAGCCTTAGAATTCTTCCCTACCTTATTCCTGTGCTGAGATACAGGCTGCTCCAACCTGCTGTAAAATGCTTGATTTCGAGAGTGAGCGAAACTAATGAAAACATTGTTGGGGTAAAACCTAAAGGGAAAGACCTAGCACCAAATCCAATTTGCCATCTGATCTAACTTCTGGAGGCAGTCAAAATGAGCCTTAGAATTCTTCCCTACCTTATTCCTGTGCTGAGATACAGGCTGCTCCAACCTGCTGTAAAATGCTTGATTTCGAGAGTGAGCGAAACTAATGAAAACATTGTTGGGGTAAAACCTAAAGGGAAAGACCTAGCACCAAATCCAATTTGCCATCTGATCTAACTTCTGGAGGCAGTCAAAATGAGCCTTAGAATTCTTCCCTACCTTATTCCTGTGCTGAGATACAGGCTGCTCCAACCTGCTGTAAAATGCTTGATTTCGAGAGTGAGCGAAACTAATGAAAACATTGTTGGGGTAAAACCTAAAGGGAAAGACCTAGCACCAAATCCAATTTGCCATCTGATCTAACTTCTGGAGGCAGTCAAAATGATCCTTAGAATTCTTCCCTACCTTATTCCTGTGCTGAGATACAGGCTGCTCCAACCTGCTGTAAAATGCTTGATTTCGAGAGTGAGCGAAACTAATGAAAACATTGTTGGGGTAAAACCTAAAGGGAAAGACCTAGCACCAAATCCAATTTGCCATCTGATCTAACTTCTGGAGGCAGTCAAAATGATCCTTAGAATTCTTCCCTACCTTATTCCTGTGCTGAGATACAGGCTGCTCCAACCTGCTGTAAAATGCTTGATTTCGAGAGTGAGCGAAACTAATGAAAACATTGTTGGGGTAAAACCTAAAGGGAAAGACCTAGCACCAAATCCAATTTGCCATCTGATCTAACTTCTGGAGGCAGTCAAAATGATCCTTAGAATTCTTCCCTACCTTATTCCTGTGCTGAGATACAGGCTGCTCCAACCTGCTGTAAAATGCTTGATTTCGAGAGTGAGCGAAACTAATGAAAACATTGTTGGGGTAAAACCTAAAGGGAAAGACCTAGCACCAAATCCAATTTGCCATCTGATCTAACTTCTGGAGGCAGTCAAAATGATCCTTAGAATTCTTCCCTACCTTATTCCTGTGCTGAGATACAGGCTGCTCCAACCTGCTGTAAAATGCTTGATTTCGAGAGTGAGCGAAACTAATGAAAACATTGTTGGGGTAAAACCGAAAGGGAAAGACCTAGCACCAAATCCAATTTGCCATCTGATCTAACTTCTGGAGGCAGTCAAAATGATCCTTAGAATTCTTCCCTACCTTATTCCTGTGCTGAGATACAGGCTGCTCCAACCTGCTGTAAAATGCTTGATTTCGAGAGTGAGCGAAACTAATGAAAACATTGTTGGGGTAAAACCTAAAGGGAAAGACCTAGCACCAAATCCAATTTGCCATCTGATCTAACTTCTGGAGGCAGTCAAAATGATCCTTAGAATTCTTCCCTACCTTATTCCTGTGCTGAGATACAGGCTGCTCCAACCTGCTGTAAAATGCTTGATTTCGAGAGTGAGCGAAACTAATGAAAACATTGTTGGGGTAAAACCTAAAGGGAAAGACCTAGCACCAAATCCAATTTGCCATCTGATCTAACTTCTGGAGGCAGTCAAAATGATCCTTAGAATTCTTCCCTACCTTATTCCTGTGCTGAGATACAGGCTGCTCCAACCTGCTGTAAAATGCTTGATTTCGAGAGTGAGCGAAACTAATGAAAACATTGTTGGGGTAAAACCTAAAGGGAAAGACCTAGCACCAAATCCAATTTGCCATCTGATCTAACTTCTGGAGGCAGTCAAAATGATCCTTAGAATTCTTCCCTACCTTATTCCTGTGCTGAGATACAGGCTGCTCCAACCTGCTGTAAAATGCTTGATTTCGAGAGTGAGCGAAACTAATGAAAACATTGTTGGGGTAAAACCGAAAGGGAAAGACCTAGCACCAAATCCAATTTGCCATCTGATCTAACTTCTGGAGGCAGTCAAAATGAGCCTTAGAATTCTTCCCTACCTTATTCCTGTGCTGAGATACAGGCTGCTCCAACCTGCTGTAAAATGCTTGATTTCGAGAGTGAGCGAAACTAATGAAAACATTGTTGGGGTAAAACCTAAAGGGAAAGACCTAGCACCAAATCCAATTTGCCATCTGATCTAACTTCTGGAGGCAGTCAAAATGATCCTTAGAATTCTTCCCTACCTTATTCCTGTGCTGAGATACAGGCTGCTCCAACCTGCTGTAAAATGCTTGATTTCGAGAGTGAGCGAAACTAATGAAAACATTGTTGGGGTAAAACCTAAAGGGAAAGACCTAGCACCAAATCCAATTTGCCATCTGATCTAACTTCTGGAGGCAGTCAAAATGAGCCTTAGAATTCTTCCCTACCTTATTCCTGTGCTGAGATACAGGCTGCTCCAACCTGCTGTAAAATGCTTGATTTCGAGAGTGAGCGAAACTAATGAAAACATTGTTGGGGTAAAACCGAAAGGGAAAGACCTAGCACCAAATCCAATTTGCCATCTGATCTAACTTCTGGAGGCAGTCAAAATGATCCTTAGAATTCTTCCCTACCTTATTCCTGTGCTGAGATACAGGCTGCTCCAACCTGCTGTAAAATGCTTGATTTCGAGAGTGAGCGAAACTAATGAAAACATTGTTGGGGTAAAACCTAAAGGGAAAGACCTAGCACCAAATCCAATTTGCCATCTGATCTAACTTCTGGAGGCAGTCAAAATGATCCTTAGAATTCTTCCCTACCTTATTCCTGTGCTGAGATACAGGCTGCTCCAACCTGCTGTAAAATGCTTGATTTCGAGAGTGAGCGAAACTAATGAAAACATTGTTGGGGTAAAACCTAAAGGGAAAGACCTAGCACCAAATCCAATTTGCCATCTGATCTAACTTCTGGAGGCAGTCAAAATGATCCTTAGAATTCTTCCCTACCTTATTCCTGTGCTGAGATACAGGCTGCTCCAACCTGCTGTAAAATGCTTGATTTCGAGAGTGAGCGAAACTAATGAAAACATTGTTGGGGTAAAACCTAAAGGGAAAGACCTAGCACCAAATCCAATTTGCCATCTGATCTAACTTCTGGAGGCAGTCAAAATGAGCCTTAGAATTCTTCCCTACCTTATTCCTGTGCTGAGATACAGGCTGCTCCAACCTGCTGTAAAATGCTTGATTTCGAGAGTGAGCGAAACTAATGAAAACATTGTTGGGGTAAAACCTAAAGGGAAAGACCTAGCACCAAATCCAATTTGCCATCTGATCTAACTTCTGGAGGCAGTCAAAATGAGCCTTAGAATTCTTCCCTACCTTATTCCTGTGCTGAGATACAGGCTGCTCCAACCTGCTGTAAAATGCTTGATTTCGAGAGTGAGCGAAACTAATGAAAACATTGTTGGGGTAAAACCTAAAGGGAAAGACCTAGCACCAAATCCAATTTGCCATCTGATCTAACTTCTGGAGGCAGTCAAAATGATCCTTAGAATTCTTCCCTACCTTATTCCTGTGCTGAGATACAGGCTGCTCCAACCTGCTGTAAAATGCTTGATTTCGAGAGTGAGCGAAACTAATGAAAACATTGTTGGGGTAAAACCTAAAGGGAAAGACCTAGCACCAAATCCAATTTGCCATCTGATCTAACTTCTGGAGGCAGTCAAAATGATCCTTAGAATTCTTCCCTACCTTATTCCTGTGCTGAGATACAGGGCTGCTCCAACCTGCTGTAAAATGCTTGATTTCGAGAGTGAGCGAAACTAATGAAAACATTGTTGGGGTAAAACCTAAAGGGAAAGACCTAGCACCAAATCCAATTTGCCATCTGATCTAACTTCTGGAGGCAGTCAAAATGATCCTTAGAATTCTTCCCTACCTTATTCCTGTGCTGAGATACAGGCTGCTCCAACCTGCTGTAAAATGCTTGATTTCGAGAGTGAGCGAAACTAATGAAAACATTGTTGGGGTAAAACCTAAAGGGAAAGACCTAGCACCAAATCCAATTTGCCATCTGATCTAACTTCTGGAGGCAGTCAAAATGAGCCTTAGAATTCTTCCCTACCTTATTCCTGTGCTGAGATACAGGCTGCTCCAACCTGCTGTAAAATGCTTGATTTCGAGAGTGAGCGAAACTAATGAAAACATTGTTGGGGTAAAACCTAAAGGGAAAGACCTAGCACCAAATCCAATTTGCCATCTGATCTAACTTCTGGAGGCAGTCAAAATGAGCCTTAGAATTCTTCCCTACCTTATTCCTGTGCTGAGATACAGGCTGCTCCAACCTGCTGTAAAATGCTTGATTTCGAGAGTGAGCGAAACTAATGAAAACATTGTTGGGGTAAAACCTAAAGGGAAAGACCTAGCACCAAATCCAATTTGCCATCTGATCTAACTTCTGGAGGCAGTCAAAATGAGCCTTAGAATTCTTCCCTACCTTATTCCTGTGCTGAGATACAGGCTGCTCCAACCTGCTGTAAAATGCTTGATTTCGAGAGTGAGCGAAACTAATGAAAACATTGTTGGGGTAAAACCTAAAGGGAAAGACCTAGCACCAAATCCAATTTGCCATCTGATCTAACTTCTGGAGGCAGTCAAAATGATCCTTAGAATTCTTCCCTACCTTATTCCTGTGCTGAGATACAGGCTGCTCCAACCTGCTGTAAAATGCTTGATTTCGAGAGTGAGCGAAACTAATGAAAACATTGTTGGGGTAAAACCTAAAGGGAAAGACCTAGCACCAAATCCAATTTGCCATCTGATCTAACTTCTGGAGGCAGTCAAAATGAGCCTTAGAATTCTTCCCTACCTTATTCCTGTGCTGAGATACAGGCTGCTCCAACCTGCTGTAAAATGCTTGATTTCGAGAGTGAGCGAAACTAATGAAAACATTGTTGGGGTAAAACCTAAAGGGAAAGACCTAGCACCAAATCCAATTTGCCATCTGATCTAACTTCTGGAGGCAGTCAAAATGATCCTTAGAATTCTTCCCTACCTTATTCCTGTGCTGAGATACAGGCTGCTCCAACCTGCTGTAAAATGCTTGATTTCGAGAGTGAGCGCAACTAATGAAAACATTGTTGGGGTAAAACCTAAAGGGAAAGACCTAGCACCAAATCCAATTTGCCATCTGATCTAACTTCTGGAGGCAGTCAAAATGAGCCTTAGAATTCTTCCCTACCTTATTCCTGTGCTGAGATACAGGCTGCTCCAACCTGCTGTAAAATGCTTGATTTCGAGAGTGAGCGAAACTAATGAAAACATTGTTGGGGTAAAACCTAAAGGGAAAGACCTAGCACCAAATCCAATTTGCCATCTGATCTAACTTCTGGAGGCAGTCAAAATGAGCCTTAGAATTCTTCCCTACCTTATTCCTGTGCTGAGATACAGGCTGCTCCAACCTGCTGTAAAATGCTTGATTTCGAGAGTGAGCGAAACTAATGAAAACATTGTTGGGGTAAAACCTAAAGGGAAAGACCTAGCACCAAATCCAATTTGCCATCTGATCTAACTTCTGGAGGCAGTCAAAATGAGCCTTAGAATTCTTCCCTACCTTATTCCTGTGCTGAGATACAGGCTGCTCCAACCTGCTGTAAAATGCTTGATTTCGAGAGTGAGCGAAACTAATGAAAACATTGTTGGGGTAAAACCTAAAGGGAAAGACCTAGCACCAAATCCAATTTGCCATCTGATCTAACTTCTGGAGGCAGTCAAAATGAGCCTTAGAATTCTTCCCTACCTTATTCCTGTGCTGAGATACAGGCTGCTCCAACCTGCTGTAAAATGCTTGATTTCGAGAGTGAGCGAAACTAATGAAAACATTGTTGGGGTAAAACCTAAAGGGAAAGACCTAGCACCAAATCCAATTTGCCATCTGATCTAACTTCTGGAGGCAGTCAAAATGATCCTTAGAATTCTTCCCTACCTTATTCCTGTGCTGAGATACAGGCTGCTCCAACCTGCTGTAAAATGCTTGATTTCGAGAGTGAGCGCAACTAATGAAAACATTGTTGGGGTAAAACCTAAAGGGAAAGACCTAGCACCAAATCCAATTTGCCATCTGATCTAACTTCTGGAGGCAGTCAAAATGAGCCTTAGAATTCTTCCCTACCTTATTCCTGTGCTGAGATACAGGCTGCTCCAACCTGCTGTAAAATGCTTGATTTCGAGAGTGAGCGAAACTAATGAAAACATTGTTGGGGTAAAACCTAAAGGGAAAGACCTAGCACCAAATCCAATTTGCCATCTGATCTAACTTCTGGAGGCAGTCAAAATGAGCCTTAGAATTCTTCCCTACCTTATTCCTGTGCTGAGATACAGGCTGCTCCAACCTGCTGTAAAATGCTTGATTTCGAGAGTGAGCGAAACTAATGAAAACATTGTTGGGGTAAAACCTAAAGGGAAAGACCTAGCACCAAATCCAATTTGCCATCTGATCTAACTTCTGGAGGCAGTCAAAATGATCCTTAGAATTCTTCCCTACCTTATTCCTGTGCTGAGATACAGGCTGCTCCAACCTGCTGTAAAATGCTTGATTTCGAGAGTGAGCGAAACTAATGAAAACATTGTTGGGGTAAAACCTAAAGGGAAAGACCTAGCACCAAATCCAATTTGCCATCTGATCTAACTTCTGGAGGCAGTCAAAATGAGCCTTAGAATTCTTCCCTACCTTATTCCTGTGCTGAGATACAGGCTGCTCCAACCTGCTGTAAAATGCTTGATTTCGAGAGTGAGCGAAACTAATGAAAACATTGTTGGGGTAAAACCTAAAGGGAAAGACCTAGCACCAAATCCAATTTGCCATCTGATCTAACTTCTGGAGGCAGTCAAAATGATCCTTAGAATTCTTCCCTACCTTATTCCTGTGCTGAGATACAGGCTGCTCCAACCTGCTGTAAAATGCTTGATTTCGAGAGTGAGCGAAACTAATGAAAACATTGTTGGGGTAAAACCTAAAGGGAAAGACCTAGCACCAAATCCAATTTGCCATCTGATCTAACTTCTGGAGGCAGTCAAAATGATCCTTAGAATTCTTCCCTACCTTATTCCTGTGCTGAGATACAGGCTGCTCCAACCTGCTGTAAAATGCTTGATTTCGAGAGTGAGCGAAACTAATGAAAACATTGTTGGGGTAAAACCTAAAGGGAAAGACCTAGCACCAAATCCAATTTGCCATCTGATCTAACTTCTGGAGGCAGTCAAAATGAGCCTTAGAATTCTTCCCTACCTTATTCCTGTGCTGAGATACAGGCTGCTCCAACCTGCTGTAAAATGCTTGATTTCGAGAGTGAGCGAAACTAATGAAAACATTGTTGGGGTAAAACCTAAAGGGAAAGACCTAGCACCAAATCCAATTTGCCATCTGATCTAACTTCTGGAGGCAGTCAAAATGAGCCTTAGAATTCTTCCCTACCTTATTCCTGTGCTGAGATACAGGCTGCTCCAACCTGCTGTAAAATGCTTGATTTCGAGAGTGAGCGAAACTAATGAAAACATTGTTGGGGTAAAACCTAAAGGGAAAGACCTAGCACCAAATCCAATTTGCCATCTGATCTAACTTCTGGAGGCAGTCAAAATGATCCTTAGAATTCTTCCCTACCTTATTCCTGTGCTGAGATACAGGCTGCTCCAACCTGCTGTAAAATGCTTGATTTCGAGAGTGAGCGAAACTAATGAAAACATTGTTGGGGTAAAACCTAAAGGGAAAGACCTAGCACCAAATCCAATTTGCCATCTGATCTAACTTCTGGAGGCAGTCAAAATGAGCCTTAGAATTCTTCCCTACCTTATTCCTGTGCTGAGATACAGGCTGCTCCAACCTGCTGTAAAATGCTTGATTTCGAGAGTGAGCGAAACTAATGAAAACATTGTTGGGGTAAAACCGAAAGGGAAAGACCTAGCACCAAATCCAATTTGCCATCTGATCTAACTTCTGGAGGCAGTCAAAATGATCCTTAGAATTCTTCCCTACCTTATTCCTGTGCTGAGATACAGGCTGCTCCAACCTGCTGTAAAATGCTTGATTTCGAGAGTGAGCGAAACTAATGAAAACATTGTTGGGTAAAACCTAAAGGGAAAGACCTAGCACCAAATCCAATTTGCCATCTGATCTAACTTCTGGAGGCAGTCAAAATGATCCTTAGAATTCTTCCCTACCTTATTCCTGTGCTGAGATACAGGCTGCTCCAACCTGCTGTAAAATGCTTGATTTCGAGAGTGAGCGAAACTAATGAAAACATTGTTGGGGTAAAACCTAAAGGGAAAGACCTAGCACCAAATCCAATTTGCCATCTGATCTAACTTCTGGAGGCAGTCAAAATGATCCTTAGAATTCTTCCCTACCTTATTCCTGTGCTGAGATACAGGCTGCTCCAACCTGCTGTAAAATGCTTGATTTCGAGAGTGAGCGAAACTAATGAAAACATTGTTGGGGTAAAACCTAAAGGGAAAGACCTAGCACCAAATCCAATTTGCCATCTGATCTAACTTCTGGAGGCAGTCAAAATGAGCCTTAGAATTCTTCCCTACCTTTATTCCTGTGCTGAGATACAGGCTGCTCCAACCTGCTGTAAAATGCTTGATTTCGAGAGTGAGCGAAACTAATGAAAACATTGTTGGGGTAAAACCTAAAGGGAAAGACCTAGCACCAAATCCAATTTGCCATCTGATCTAACTTCTGGAGGCAGTCAAAATGAGCCTTAGAATTCTTCCCTACCTTATTCCTGTGCTGAGATACAGGCTGCTCCAACCTGCTGTAAAATGCTTGATTTCGAGAGGTGAGCGAAACTAATGAAAACATTGTTGGGGTAAAACCTAAAGGGAAAGACCTAGCACCAAATCCAATTTGCCATCTGATCTAACTTCTGGAGGCAGTCAAAATGATCCCTTAGAATTCTTCCCTACCTTATCCTGTGCTGAGATACAGGCTGCTCCAACCTGCTGTAAAATGCTTGATTTCGAGAGTGAGCGAAACTAATGAAAACATTGTTGGGGTAAAACCTAAAGGGAAAGACCTAGCACCAAATCCAATTTGCCATCTGATCTAACTTCTGGAGGCAGTCAAAATGATCCTTAGAATTCTTCCCTACCTTATTCCTGTGCTGAGATACAGGCTGCTCCAACCTGCTGTAAAATGCTTGATTTCGAGAGTGAGCGAAACTAATGAAAACATTGTTGGGGTAAAACCTAAAGGGAAAGACTAGCACCAAATCCAATTTGCCATCTGATCTAACTTCTGGAGGCAGGTCAAAATGATCCTTAGAATTCTTCCCTACCTTATTCCTGTGCTGAGATACAGGCTGCTCCAACCTGCTGTAAAATGCTTGATTTCGAGAGTGAGCGAAACTAATGAAAACATTGTTGGGGTAAAACCTAAAGGGAAAGGACCTAGCACCAAATCCAATTTGCCATCTGATCAACTTCTGGAGGCAGTCAAAATGAGCCTTAGAATTCTTCCCTACCTTATTCCTGTGCTGAGATACAGGCTGCTCCAACCTGCTGTAAAATGCTTGATTTCGAGAGTGAGCGAAACTAATGAAAACATTGTTGGGGTAAAACCTAAAGGGAAAGACCTAGCACCAAATCCAATTTGCCATCTGATCTAACTTCTGGAGGCAGTCAAAATGAGCCTTAGAATTCTTCCCTACCTTATTCCTGTGCTGAGATACAGGCTGCTCCAACCTGCTGTAAAATGCTTGATTTCGAGAGTGAGCGAAACTAATGAAAACATTGTTGGGGTAAAACCTAAAGGGAAAGACCTAGCACCAAATCCAATTTGCCATCTGATCTAACTTCTGGAGGCAGTCAAAATGAGCCTTAGAATTCTTCCCTACCTTTATTCCTGTGCTGAGATACAGGCTGCTCCAACCTGCTGTAAAATGCTTGATTTCGAGAGTGAGCGAAACTAATGAAAACATTGTTGGGGTAAAACCTAAAGGGAAAGACCTAGCACCAAATCCAATTTGCCATCTGATCTAACTTCTGGAGGCAGTCAAAATGAGCCTTAGAATTCTTCCCTACCTTATTCCTGTGCTGAGATACAGGCTGCTCCAACCTGCTGTAAAATGCTTGATTTCGAGAGTGAGCGAAACTAATGAAAACATTGTTGGGGTAAAACCTAAAGGGAAAGACCTAGCACCAAATCCAATTTGCCATCTGATCTAACTTCTGGAGGCAGTCAAAATGATCCTTAGAATTCTTCCCTACCTTATTCCTGTGCTGAGATACAGGCTGCTCCAACCTGCTGTAAAATGCTTGATTTCGAGAGTGAGCGAAACTAATGAAAACATTGTTGGGGGTAAAACCTAAAGGGAAAGACCTAGCACCAAATCCAATTTGCCATCTGATCTAACTTCTGGAGGCAGTCAAAATGAGCCTTAGAATTCTTCCCTACCTTATTCCTGTGCTGAGATACAGGCTGCTCCAACCTGCTGTAAAATGCTTGATTTCGAGAGTGAGCGAAACTAATGAAAACATTGTTGGGGTAAAACCTAAAGGGAAAGACCTAGCACCAAATCCAATTTGCCATCTGATCTACTTCTGGAGGCAGGTCAAAATGATCCTAGAATTCTTCCCTACCTTATTCCTGTTGCTGAGATACAGGCTGCTCCAACCTGCTGTAAAATGCTTGATTTCGAGAGTGAGCGCAACTAATGAAAACATTGTTGGGGTAAAACCTAAAGGGAAAGACCTAGCACCAAATCCAATTTGCCATCTGATCTAACTTCTGGAGGCAGTCAAAATGAGCCCTTAGAATTCTTCCCTACCTTATTCCTGTGCTGAGATACAGGCTGCTCCAACCTGCTGTAAAATGCTTGATTTCGAGAGTGAGCGAAACTAATGAAAACATTGTTGGGGTAAAACCTAAAGGGAAAGACCTAGCACCAAATCCAATTTGCCATCTGATCTAACTTCTGGAGGCAGTCAAAATGAGCCTTAGAATTCTTCCCTACCTTATTCCTGTGCTGAGATACAGGCTGCTCCAACCTGCTGTAAAATGCTTGATTTCGAGAGTGGAGCGAAACTAATGAAAACATTGTTGGGGTAAAACCTAAAGGGAAAGACCTAGCACCAAATCCAATTTGCCATCTGATCTAACTTCTGGAGGCAGTCAAAATGATCCTTAGAATTCTTTCCTACCTTATTCCTGTGCTGAGATACAGGCTGCTCCAACCTGCTGTAAAATGCTTGATTTCGAGAGTGAGCGAAACTAATGAAAACATTGTTGGGGTAAAACCTAAAGGGAAAGACCTAGCACCAAATCCAATTTGCCATCTGATCTAACTTCTGGAGGCAGTCAAAATGAGCCTTAGAATTCTTCCCTACCTTATTCCTGTGCTGAGATACAGGCTGCTCCAACCTGCTGTAAAATGCTTGATTTCGAGAGTGAGCGAAACTAATGAAAACATTGTTGGGGTAAAACCTAAAGGGAAAGACCTAGCACCAAATCCAATTTGCCATCTGATCTAACTTCTGGAGGCAGTCAAAATGATCCTTAGAATTCTTCCCTACCTTATTCCTGTGCTGAGATACAGGCTGCTCCAACCTGCTGTAAAATGCTTGATTTCGAGAGTGAGCGAAACTAATGAAAACATTGTTGGGGTAAAACCTAAAGGGAAAGACCTAGCACCAAATCCAATTTGCCATCTGATCTAACTTCTGGAGGCAGTCAAAATGATCCTTAGAATTCTTCCCTACCTTATTCCTGTGCTGAGATACAGGCTGCTCCAACCTGCTGTAAAATGCTTGATTTCGAGAGTGAGCGAAAACTAATGAAAACATTGTTGGGGTAAAAACCTAAAGGGAAAGACCTAGCACCAAATCCAATTTGCCATCTGATCTAACTTCTGGAGGCAGTCAAAATGAGCCTTAGAATTCTTCCCTACCTTATTCCTGTGCTGAGATACAGGCTGCTCCAACCTGCTGTAAAATGCTTGATTTCGAGAGTGAGCGAAAACTAATGAAAACATTGTTGGGGTAAAACCTAAAGGGAAAGACCTAGCACCAAATCCAATTTGCCATCTGATCTAACTTCTGGAGGCAGTCAAAATGAGCCTTAGAATTCTTCCCTACCTTATTCCTGTGCTGAGATACAGGCTGCTCCAACCTGCTGTAAAATGCTTGATTTCGAGAGTGAGCGAAACTAATGAAAACATTGTTGGGGTAAAACCTAAAGGGAAAGACCTAGCACCAAATCCAATTTGCCATCTGATCTAACTTCTGGAGGCAGTCAAAATGATCCTTAGAATTCTTCCCTACCTTATTCCTGTGCTGAGATACAGGCTGCTCCAACCTGCTGTAAAATGCTTGCTTTCGAGAGTGAGCGAAACTAAATGAAAACATTGTTGGGGTAAAACCTAAAGGGAAAGACCTAGCACCAAATCCAATTTGCCATCTGATCTAACTTCTGGGAGGCAGTCAAAATGATCCTTAGAATTCTTCCCTACCTTATTCCTGTGCTGAGATACAGGCTGCTCCAACCTGCTGTAAAATGCTTGCTTTCGAGAGTGAGCGAAACTAATGAAAACATTGTTGGGGTAAAACCTAAAGGGAAAGACCTAGCACCAAATCCAATTTGCCATCTGATCTAACTTCTGGAGGCAGTCAAAATGATCCTTAGAATTCTTCCCTACCTTATTCCTGTGCTGAGATACAGGCTGCTCCAACCTGCTGTAAAATGCTTGATTTCGAGAGTGAGCGAAACTAATGAAAACATTGTTGGGGTAAAACCTAAAGGGAAAGACCTAGCACCAAATCCAATTTGCCATCTGATCTAACTTCTGGAGGCAGTCAAAATGATCCTTAGAATTCTTCCCTACCTTATTCCTGTGCTGAGATACAGGCTGCTCCAACCTGCTGTAAAAATGCTTGATTTCGAGAGTGAGCGAAACTAATGAAAACATTGTTGGGGTAAAACCTAAAGGGAAAGACCTAGCACCAAATCCAATTTGCCATCTGATCTAACTTCTGGAGGCAGTCAAAATGAGCCTTAGAATTCTTCCCTACCTTATTCCTGTGCTGAGATACAGGCTGCTCCAACCTGCTGTAAAATGCTTGATTTCGAGAGTGAGCGAAACTAATGAAAACATTGTTGGGGTAAAACCTAAAGGGAAAGACCTAGCACCAAATCCAATTTGCCATCTGATCTAACTTCTGGAGGCAGTCAAAATGATCCTTAGATTCTTCCCTACCTTATTCCTGTGCTGAGATACAGGCTGCTCCAACCTGCTGTAAAATGCTTGATTTCGAGAGTGAGCGAAACTAATGAAAACATTGTTGGGGTAAAACCTAAAGGGAAAGACCTAGCACCAAATCCAATTTGCCACCTGATCTAACTTCTGGAGGCAGTCAAAATGAGCCTTAGAATTCTTCCCTACCTTATTCCTGTGCTGAGATACAGGCTGCTCCAACCTGCTGTAAAATGCTTGATTTCGAGAGTGAGCGAAACTAATGAAAACATTGTTGGGGTAAAACCTAAAGGGAAAGACCTAGCACCAAATCCAATTTGCCATCTGATCTAACTTCTGGAGGCAGTCAAAATGATCCTTAGAATTCTTCCCTACCTTATTCCTGTGCTGAGATACAGGCTGCTCCAACCTGCTGTAAAATGCTTGATTTCGAGAGTGAGCGAAACTAATGAAAACATTGTTGGGGTAAAACCTAAAGGGAAAGACCTAGCACCAAATCCAATTTGCCATCTGATCTAACTTCTGGAGGCAGTCAAAATGATCCTTAGAATTCTTCCCTACCTTATTCCTGTGCTGAGATACAGGCTGCTCCAACCTGCTGTAAAATGCTTGATTTCGAGAGTGAGCGAACTAATGAAAACATTGTTGGGTGTAAAACCTAAAGGGAAAGACCTAGCACCAAATCCAATTTGCCATCTGATCTAACTTCTGGAGGCAGTCAAAATGAGCCTTAGAATTCTTCCCTACCTTATTCCTGTGCTGAGATACAGGCTGCTCCAACCTGCTGTAAAATGCTTGATTTCGAGAGTGAGCGAAACTAATGAAAACATTGTTGGGGTAAAACCTAAAGGGAAAGACCTAGCACCAAATCCAATTTGCCATCTGATCTAACTTCTGGAGGCAGTCAAAATGGTCCTTAGAATTCTTCCCTACCTTATTCCTGTGCTGAGATACAGGCTGCTCCAACCTCTGTAAAATGCTTGATTTCGAGAGTGAGCGAAACTAATGAAAACATTGTTGGGGTAAAACCTAAAGGGAAAGACCTAGCACCAAATCCAATTTGCCATCTGATCTAACTTCTGGAGGCAGTCAAAATGATCCTTAGAATTCTTCCCTACCTTATTCCTGTGCTGAGATACAGGCTGCTCCAACCTGCTGTAAAATGCTTGATTTCGAGAGTGAGCGAAACTAATGAAAACATTGTTGGTGTAAAACCTAAAGGGAAAGACCTAGCACCAAATCCAATTTGCCATCTGATCTAACTTCTGGAGGCAGTCAAAATGATCCTTAGAATTCTTCCCTACCTTATTCCCTGTGCTGAGATACAGGCTGCTCCAACCTGCATGTAAAATGCTTGATTTCGAGAGTGAGCGAAACTAATGAAAACATTGTTGGGGTAAAAACCTAAAGGGAAAGACCTAGCACCAAATCCAATTTTGCCATCTGATCTAACTTCTGGAGGCAGTCAAAATGAGCCTTTGAATTCTTCCCTACCTTATTCCTGTGCTGAGATACAGGCTGCTCCAACCTGCTGTAAAATGCTTGATTTCGAGAGTGAGCGAAACTAATGAAAACATTGTTGGGGTAAAACCTAAAGGGAAAGACCTAGCACCAAATCCAATTTGCCATCTGATCTAACTTCTGGAGGCAGTCAAAATGATCCTTAGAATTCTTCCCTACCTTATTCCTGTGCCTGAGATACAGGCTGCTCCAACCTGCTGTAAAATGCTTGATTTCGAGAGTGAGCGAAACTAATGAAAACATTGTTGGGGGTAAAACCTAAAGGGAAAGACCTAGCACCAAATCCAATTTGCCATCTGATCTAACTTCTGGAGGCAGTCAAAATGAGCATTTGAATTCTTCCCTACCTTATTCCTGTGCTGAGATACAGGCTGCTCCAACCTGCTGTAAAATGCTTGATTTCGAGAGTGAGCGAAACTAATGAAAACATTGTTGGGGTAAAACCTAAAGGGAAAGACCTAGCACCAAATCCAATTTGCCATCTGATCTAACTTCTGGAGGCAGTCAAAATGATCCTTTGAATTCTTCCCTACCTTATTCCTGTGCTGAGATACAGGCTGCTCCAACCTGCTGTAAAATGCTTGATTTCGAGAGTGAGCGAAACTAATGAAAACATTGTTGGGGTAAAACCTAAAGGGAAAGACCTAGCACCAAATCCAATTTGCCATCTGATCTAACTTCTGGAGGCAGTCAAAATGAGTATTTGAATTCTTCCCTACCTTATTCCTGTGCTGAGATACAGGCTGCTCCAACCTGCTGTAAAATGCTTGATTTCGAGAGTGAGCGAAACTAATGAAAACATTGTTGGGGTAAAACCTAAAGGGAAAGACCTAGCACCAAATCCAATTTGCCATCTGATCTAACTTCTGGAGGCAGTCAAAATGAGCATTTGAATTCTTCCCTACCTTATTCCTGTGCTGAGATACAGGCTGCTCCAACCTGCTGTAAAATGCTTGATTTCGAGAGTGAGCGAAACTAATGAAAACATTGTTGGGGTAAAACCTAAAGGGAAAGACCTAGCACCAAATCCAATTTGCCATCTGATCTAACTTCTGGAGGCAGTCAAAAATGATCCTTAGAATTCTTCCCTACCTTATTCCTGTGCTGAGATACAGGCTGCTCCAACCTGCTGTAAAATGCTTGATTTCGAGAGTGAGCGAAACTAATGAAAACATTGTTGGGGTAAAACCTAAAGGGAAAGACCTAGCACCAAATCCAATTTGCCATCTGATCTAACTTCTGGAGGCAGTCAAAATGAGCCTTAGAATTTCTTCCCTACCTTATTCCTGTGCTGAGATACAGGCTGCTCCAACCTGCTGTAAAATGCTTGATTTCGAGAGTGAGCGAAACTAATGAAAACATTGTTGGGGTAAAACCTAAAGGGAAAGACCTAGCACCAAATCCAATTTGCCATCTGATCTAACTTCTGGAGGCAGTCAAAATGAGCATTTGAATTCTTCCCTACCTTATTCCTGTGCTGAGATACAGGCTGCTCCAACCTGCTGTAAAATGCTTGATTTCGAGAGTGAGCGAAACTAATGAAAACATTGTTGGGGTAAAACCTAAAGGGAAAGACCTAGCACCAAATCCAATTTGCCATCTGATCTAACTTCTGGAGGCAGTCAAAATGAGCATTTGAATTCTTCCCTACCTTATTCCTGTGCTGAGATACAGGCTGCTCCAACCTGCTGTAAAATGCTTGATTTCGAGAGTGAGCAAAACTAATGAAAACATTGTTGGGGTAAAACCTAAAGGGAAAGACCTAGCACCAAATCCAATTTGCCATCTGATCTAACTTCTGGAGGCAGTCAAAATGAGCCTTAGAATTCTTCCCTACCTTATTCCTGTGCTGAGATACAGGCTGCTCCCAACCTGCTGTAAAATGCTTGATTTCGAGAGTGAGCGAAACTAATGAAAACATTGTTGGGGTAAAACCTAAAGGGAAAGACCTAGCACCAAATCCAATTTGCCATCTGATCTAACTTCTGGAGCAGTCAAAATGAGCCTTAGAATTCTTCCCTACCTTATTCCTGTGCTGAGATACAGGCTGCTCCAACCTGCTGTAAAATGCTTGATTTCGAGAGTGAGCGAAACTAATGAAAACATTGTTGGGGTAAAACCTAAAGGGAAAGACCTAGCACCAAATCCAATTTGCCATCTGATCTAACTTCTGGAGGCAGTCAAAATGAGCATTTGAATTCTTCCCTACCTTATTCCTGTGCTGAGATACAGGCTGCTCCAACCTGCTGTAAAATGCTTGATTTCGAGAGTGAGCGAAACTAATGAAAACATTGTTGGGGTAAAACCTAAAGGGAAAGACCTAGCACCAAATCCAATTTGCCATCTGATCTAACTTCTGGAGGCAGTCAAAATGAGCCTTAGAATTCTTCCCTACCTTATTCCTGTGCTGAGATACAGGCTGCTCCAACCTGCTGTAAAATGCTTGATTTCGAGAGTGAGCGAAACTAATGAAAACATTGTTGGGGTAAAACCTAAAGGGAAAGACCTAGCACCAAATCCAATTTGCCATCTGATCTAACTTCTGGAGGCAGTCAAAATGATCCTTAGAATTCTTCCCTACCTTATTCCTGTGCTGAGATACAGGCTGCTCCAACCTGCTGTAAAATGCTTGATTTCGAGAGTGAGCGAAACTAATGAAAACATTGTTGGGGTAAAACCTAAAGGGAAAGACCTAGCACCAAATCCAATTTGCCATCTGATCTAACTTCTGGAGGCAGTCAAAATGATCCTTAGAATTCTTCCCTACCTTATTCCTGTGCTGAGATACAGGGCTGCTCCAACCTGCTGTAAAATGCTTGATTTCGAGAGTGAGCGAAACTAATGAAAACATTGTTGGGGTAAAACCTAAAGGGAAAGACCTAGCACCAAATCCAATTTGCCATCTGATCTAACTTCTGGAGGCAGTCAAAATGATCCTTAGAATTCTTCCCTACCTTATTCCTGTGCTGAGATACAGGCTGCTCCAACCTGCTGTAAAATGCTTGATTTCGACAGTGAGCGAAACTAATGAAAACATTGTTGGGGTAAAACCTAAAGGGAAAGACCTAGCACCAAATCCAATTTGCCATCTGATCTAACTTCTGGAGGCAGTCAAAATGAGCCTTAGAATTCTTCCCCTACCTTATTCCTGTGCTGAGATACAGGCTGCTCCAACCTGCTGTAAAATGCTTGATTTCGAGAGTGAGCGAAACTAATGAAAACATTGTTGGGGTAAAACCTAAAGGGAAAGACCTAGCACCAAATCCAATTTGCCATCTGATCTAACTTCTGGAGGCAGTCAAAATGAGCCTTAGAATTCTTCCCTACCTTATTCCTGTGCTGAGATACAGGCTGCTCCAACCTGCTGTAAAATGCTTGATTTCGAGAGTGAGCGAAACTAATGAAAACATTGTTGGGGTAAAACCTAAAGGGAAAGACCTAGCACCAAATCCAATTTGCCATCTGATCTAACTTCTGGAGGCAGTCAAAATGAGCCTTAGAATTCTTCCCTACCTTATTCCTGTGCTGAGATACAGGCTGCTCCAACCTGCTGTAAAATGCTTGATTTCGAGAGTGAGCGAAACTAATGAAAACATTGTTGGGGTAAAACCTAAAGGGAAAGACCTAGCACCAAATCCAATTTGCCATCTGATCTAACTTCTGGAGGCAGTCAAAATGAGCCTTAGAATTCTTCCCTACCTTATTCCTGTGCTGAGATACAGGCTGCTCCAACCTGCTGTAAAATGCTTGATTTCGAGAGTGAGCGAAACTAATGAAAACATTGTTGGGGTAAAACCTAAAGGGAAAGACCTAGCACCAAATCCAATTTGCCATCTGATCTAACTTCTGGAGGCAGTCAAAATGATCCTTAGAATTCTTCCCTACCTTATTCCTGTGCTGAGATACAGGCTGCTCCAACCTGCTGTAAAATGCTTGATTTCGAGAGTGAGCGAAACTAATGAAAACATTGTTGGGGTAAAAACCTAAAGGGAAAGACCTAGCACCAAATCCAATTTGCCATCTGATCTAACTTCTGGAGGCAGTCAAAATGAGCCTTAGAATTCTTCCCTACCTTATTCCTGTGCTGAGATACAGGCTGCTCCAACCTGCTGTAAAATGCTTGATTTCGAGAGTGAGCGAAACTAATGAAAACATTGTTGGGGTAAAACCTAAAGGGAAAGACCTAGCACCAAATCCAATTTGCCATCTGATCTAACTTCTGGAGGGCAGTCAAAATGAGCCTTAGAATTCTTCCCTACCTTATTCCTGTGCTGAGATACAGGCTGCTCCAACCTGCTGTAAAATGCTTGATTTCGACAGTGAGCGAAACTAATGAAAACATTGTTGGGGTAAAACCTAAAGGGAAAGACCTAGCACCAAATCCAATTTGCCATCTGATCTAACTTCTGGAGGCAGTCAAAATGAGCCTTAGAATTCTTCCCTACCTTATTCCTGTGCTGAGATACAGGCTGCTCCAACCTGCTGTAAAATGCTTGATTTCGAGAGTGAGCGAAACTAATGAAAACATTGTTGGGGTAAAACCTAAAGGGAAAGACCTAGCACCAAATCCAATTTGCCATCTGATCTAACTTCTGGAGGCAGTCAAAATGAGCCTTAGAATTCTTCCCTACCTTATTCCTGTGCTGAGATACAGGCTGCTCCAACCTGCTGTAAAATGCTTGATTTCGAGAGTGAGCGAAACTAATGAAAACATTGTTGGGGTAAAACCTAAAGGGAAAGACCTAGCACCAAATCCAATTTGCCATCTGATCTAACTTCTGGAGGCAGTCAAAATGAGCCTTAGAATTCTTCCCTACCTTATTCCTGTGCTGAGATACAGGCTGCTCCAACCTGCTGTAAAATGCTTGATTTCGAGAGTGAGCGAAACTAATGAAAACATTGTTGGGGTAAAACCTAAAGGGAAAGACCTAGCACCAAATCCAATTTGCCATCTGATCTAACTTCTGGAGGCAGTCAAAATGAGCCTTAGAATTCTTCCCTACCTTATTCCTGTGCTGAGATACAGGCTGCTCCAACCTGCTGTAAAATGCTTGATTTCGAGAGTGAGCGAAACTAATGAAAACATTGTTGGGGTAAAACCTAAAGGGAAAGACCTAGCACCAAATCCAATTTGCCATCTGATCTAACTTCTGGAGGCAGTCAAAATGATCCTTAGAATTCTTCCCTACCTTATTCCTGTGCTGAGATACAGGCTGCTCCAACCTGCTGTAAAATGCTTGATTTCGAGAGTGAGCGAAACTAATGAAAACATTGTTGGGGTAAAACCTAAAGGGAAAGACCTAGCACCAAATCCAATTTGCCATCTGATCTAACTTCTGGAGGCAGTCAAAATGAGCCTTAGAATTCTTCCCTACCTTATTCCTGTG
>NW_027143856.1:0-46409 GCF_026170545.1 Melanerpes formicivorus
CACAGCCCAGCCCCAGGCCCAGGCCCAGCCCCAGCCCAGCCCCAGCCGCAGCCCCAGGCCTGACCTCAGCCGTGCCCCAGCCCTGGCTCCTGCCCCAACCCTGGCTCCAGCCCCAGCCCCAGCCCTGCCCATGCCTTGGTTCCAGCCCCAGCCCCAGCCCTGAGCCAACCCAGCCCCAGCCCAAGGCCCAGCCTCAAGCCTAGTCCTGCCCCAGCCCTGGCCCCAATCCAGCCCCAGCCCTACCCCTACCTGAGCCCTAGCCCCCAGCCCTGTCCGCAGCCCCAGCCCCAGCCCCAGCCCCACCCTCGCCACCAAGCCCAGCCCCAGCGCCAACCTTGCCCCCAGCCCAGCCCAAGACCCAGCCCTGCCCTGGACCCAGCCCCAGCCCAGCCCCAGCCCCAGCCACAGCCCAGCCCCAGCCCTGGACCCAGCCCCAGTCGCAGCCCCCGGCCCCATGCCCTGCCCTAGCCCATCCCCAGCCCCACCCTCAGCCCCTGCCCAGCTCCAGCCACAGCCCAGCCACAGCCCTGGACCCAGCCCCAGCCCAGCCCCAGCCCCAGCCCCAGCCCTGCCCTAGCCAGCCCCAGCCCTGCCCCAGCCCAACCCCCAGCCCCAGCCCTGTACCCAGCCCAGCCCCAGCCCCAGCCAAAGCCCTGCCCCACCCCCAGCCCCAGCCACCCGCCCAGCCCCAGCACTGTACCCAGCCCCAGCCCTCTCCCAGTCCCCCCCCGCCCCAGCCCCAGCCCAGCTCCAGCCACAGCCCAGCCACAGCCCCTGCCCTGCCCTGCCCCAGCCCTTCCCCAGCCCAGCCCCAGCCCCAGCACTGCCCCCAGCCCAACCCAAGCCCCAGCCCAGCCCCAGCCCTGGACCCAGCCCTGCCCTCAGCCCCCAGCCCCAGCCCTAGCCCAGCCCTGCCCTCGGCCCAGCCCCAGCCCCCAGCCCGGACCCTGTCCTACCCCAGCCTAGCACCAGCCCCAGTCCCAGCCCCTGCCCCTGGACCCAGTCCGAGCCTCAGCCCAGCAACCAGCCCTGCCCCCAGCCTACCCCAACCCCAGCCCAGCCCCACCCTGGACCTAGCCCCAGCCTCCGCCCAGCCCCAGCCCTGCCCCCAGCCCAGTCCCAGCCCCACCCTGGACCCAGCCCCAGCCCCCAGCCCTGCCCAGACCTGCCCCAGCCTAGCCCCAGCCCCAGCCAAGCCCCTGCCATGGACTCAGCCCCAGCCCCACCCCAGCCTCATACCCAGCCCAGGCCCAGCCCTGCCCCAGACCAGCCCCAGCCCCAGCCCCAACCCCAGCCAAGCCCCACTCACGGCCCCCATCCCCTGGCCCCAGCCTAGCCCTGCCCCTGCCCCAGCCCTGCACCGAACCCAGCCCCAGCCCGGCCCCCAGCCCTGCCAAAGCAAGCCTTGCCCACGGCCCAGCCCCAGCCCATCCCCAGCCCCAGCCACAGCCCTGCCCGAGCCCAGCCCCAGCCACAGCCCTGCCCGAGCCCAGCCCCAGTCACAGCCCAGCCCCAGCCCTGGATCCAGCACCAGTCGCAACCCCAGCCCCCACCCTCAGCCCCCAGCCCAGCTCCAGCCACAGCCCTGCCACAGCCCTGGACCCCAGCCTCAGCCCAGCCCCAGCCCCAGCCCTGCCCTAGCCCAGCCCCAGCCTGGCCCCAGCCCTGCCCTAGCTCCAGCCCTAGCCCTGTCCCCAGCCTCGGCCCATGGCCCCAGCCCCAGTCCCAGTCCTGCCCCCATCCCAGCCCCCAGCCCCAGCCCTGCCCTCAGCCCAGCCCCAGACCCAGCCTGGCCCCAGCCCTGCCCCAGCCCCCGCCCCAGCCCAGCCCCCAGCCCCAGCCCTGCCCTCAGCCCAGCCCCAGCCCCACCCTCACCACCCAGCCCAGCCCCCAGCCCCAAACCTTGGCCCCAGCCCAGCCCCAGTTCAAGCCTTGCCCCAGCCCTGCCCCCTGCCCCGGCCCCAGCCCCAGCCCCAGACTCGGCCCCAGCCCAGCCCCAGGCCTAGCCCTGTGCCAGCCCCAGCCCCAGCCCAGCCCCGGACCCAGCCCAGCCCAAGCCCTGCCCTCAGCCCAGCCCCAGCCCAGCCCCAGCCCTGGACCCAAGCCCCAGCCCCCACCCCAGCCTCATCACCAGCCCAGGCCTAGCCCTGCCCCAGCCCCAGCCCCCACCCCCGGACCCATCCCCGGTCCCAGCCCAGCCGTAGCCCAGCCCTGCCCCAGCCCTCGCCCTGCCCAGCCCCAGCCCTTGCACCGAAACCCAGCCCCAGCCCCGGCCCCAGCCCCAGCCCTAGCACAGACCCTGCCCTCAAGCCCCCAGCCCCAGCCCCCAGCTCCACCCTCGGCCCCCAGCCCAGCTCCACCCCCAGCCCAGCGTCTGCCCTGGACCCAGCCCCAGCCCAGCCACAAGCCACAGCCGCAGCCCCAGACCTGGACCCAGCCCCAGTCGCAGCCCCGGCCCCAGCCCAGCCCCAGCCCAGCCCCATCCCCAGCCCTGCCCCAGCCCTGCCCACAGCCCAGCCCCAGCCCCCAGCCCGGGCCCCCAGTCCTGCCCCAGCCCTGGACCCCAGCCCCAGCCCCACCCCAGCCTCATTCCCAGCCCAGGCCCAGCCCTCCCCCAGCCCCCAGCCGCAGCCCCACCCCCGGATCCATCCCCGGTCCCAGCCCAGCCGTAGCCCCAGGCCTGCCCCAGCCCCCGCCTTGCCCAGCCCCAGCCCCTGCACCGAACCCAGCCCCAGCCCGGCCCCAGCTCTGGCCCCAGCCCTGTGCCCAGCCCCGGCCCCTGCCCCAGCCCCAGCCCTAGCCCAGCCCCTGCCCTCAGCCCCAGCCCCTGCCCCTGTCCCACCCTCGGCCCCCAGCCGAGCCCCCTGCCCCAGCCCTGTCCCCAGCCCAGCCCCAGCCCCCAGCCCAGCCCCTGCCCTGGACCAAGCCCCAGCCCATCCCCCAGCCCTGCCCCAGCCCTGCCCTCAGCCCAGCCCCAACCCCAGCCCGGCCCCAGTCCTGCCCCCAGCCCTGGACACAGCCCCACCCTGGACCTGGACCCAAGCCCCAGCCCCAGCCCAGCCCCCAGCCCTGCCCCAGCCTAGCCCCAGCCCCAGTCCAGCCCCTGCCCTGGACCCAGTCCCAGCCCAGCCCAGCCCCAGCCCAGCCCCAGCCACCGCTCAGCCCCCAGCCATGCCCCCAGCCCAGCCCCAGCACCACCCTGGACCCTGCCTGAGCCCCAGCCCTGCCCCAACCCTGCCCCAGCCTCATCCCCAGCCCCAGCCCAGCCCCTGCCCTGGACCGCGCCCCCAGCCCCAGCCCCTGCCCTGGACCGAGCCCCAGCCCCAGCCCCAGCCTCATCCCCAGCCCAGACCCATCACCATCCCTGCCCCCAGCCCAGACCCTGCCCCTGCCCTGTCCCAGCCCAGCCCCAGCCACCGCCTAGCCCCATCCCTGGACCCAGCCCCAGCCCCAGCCCCTCTCCAAGTCCCCGCCCCTGCCCCAGCCCCACCCCCCGGCCCCAGCCCCAGCCCCTGCCAAGCCCCACTCACGGCCCCATCCCCCGGCCCCAGCCCAGCGCTGCCCCAGCCCCAGCCCTGCACCGAACCCAGCCCCAGCCTGGCCCCAGCCCTGCCCCAGCCCAGCCCTGCCCCGGCCCTGCCCCAGCCCAGCCCCAGCCACAGCTCAGCCCCAGCCCTGGACCCAGCCCCAGTCGCAGCCGCGGCCCCAGCCCAGCCCTAGCCAAGCCCCAGCCCAGCTCCAGCCACTGCCCTGTCACAGCCCTGGACCCAGGCCCAGCCCAGCCCCGGCCCCAGCCCAGTCCTAAGCCCAGCCCCAGCCCAGCTCCAGCCACTGCCCAGCCACAGCCCTGGACCCAGCCCCAGCCCAGACCCATCCCCAGTCCTGCCCCAGCCAAGGCCCCAGCCCCACCCTGGACCCAGCCCCCAGCGCCAGCCCAGCCCCAGCCAGCCCCAGCCCAGCCCCAAGCCCCAGCCCCAGTTCAGCCTCTGCCCTGGACTCAGTCCCAGCCCCAGCCCAGCCCCAGCCCCGCACTGGACCCAGCCCCAGCCCCCAGCCCAGCCCCAGCCCAGCCCCAGCCCCAGTCAAGCCCCTGCACTGGACCCAGACCCAGCCCCAGCCCTGCCCACAGCCCAGCACCAGCCCCACCCTGGACCCAGCCCAAGCCTCAGCCCTGCCCCAGCCCAAGCCCCAGCCCCAGCCCCAGCCCCATCCGTTCCCCTAGCCCACCCCAACCCCATCCCCATCTCTGCCACCAGCCCAGCCCCAGGCCCAGCCCCAGCCTAGCCCCAGCCCTGCCCCAGTCCCAGCCACAGCCCAGCCCCAGGCCCAGCCCCAGCCTAGCCCCAGCCCTGCCCCAGGCCCAGCCCCAGGCCTGACCTTAGCCCTGCCCCAGCCCTGGCTCCTGCCCCAGCACTGGCTCCAGCCCCCAGCCCCAGCCATGCCCATGCCTTGGTTCCAGCCCCAGCCCCAGCCCTGCGCCAACCCAGCCCCAGCCCAAGGCCCAGCCCTCAAGCCTAGTCCTGCCCCAGCCCTGGCCCCAATCCAGCCCCAGCCCCTACCCCTACCGCAGCCCTAGCCCCAGCGCTGTCCGCAGCCCCAGCCCCAGCCCCAACCTTGGCCCCAACCCAGCCCCAGTTCCAGCCCTGCCCCAGCCCTGCCCCTGCCCCGGCCCCAGCCCCGGCCCCAGACTCGGCCCCAGCCCAGCCCCAGGCCTAGCCCTGCCCCAGTCCCCGCCCCAGCCCCAGCCCCAGCCTCATCCTTGCCAACAGCCCAGCCCTAGCCTGGCCCCAAGCCCCCCAGCCCCAGCCCCAGCCCTGCCCTAGTCCCCTGCCCTAGCCCAGCCCTGCCGTCAGCCCAGCCCTAGCTCGGACCACAGCCCTGTCCGCAGCCCCAGCCCCAGCCCCCAGCCCCACCCTCGTCCCCAGCCCAGCCCCTGCCCCAGCCCTAGCCCAGCCCCTGCCGTCAGCCCAGCCCTAGCTCAGCCACAGCCCTGTCCACAGCTCCAGCCTCAGCCCCAGCCCCACCCTCGTCCCCAGCCCAGCCCCTGCCCCAGCCCCTAACCCTGCCCAGTCACGGTCCATGCCCAGCGCCAGCCGTGCCCCAGCCCCCCGCCCCAGCCCCAGACCCAGCCCTGCCCAAGACTTGGTTCCAGCTCCAGCCCCAGCCATGCCCCAGCCCCAGCCCCGCCCCAGCCCCCAGCCCCAGCCCCAGCCTCAGTCCTGCCCCAGCTCTGGCCCCAGCCCAACCCCATCCCTGCCCCCAACCCAGCCCCAGCCATAACCCCAACCCAGACCTGCCCCCCAGCCCCCAGCCCAAGGCCCCAGCCTCCAGCCTACTCCAGCCCCAGCCCCGGCCCCAACCTCAGTCCCAGCCCTACCCCAGGCCCCAGCCCCAGCCACAGCCCAGCCCCAGCCCTGGATCCAGCCCCAGTCGCAGCCACGGCCCCTGCCCAGCCCTAGCCCAGCCCCAGCCCCCACCCTCAGCCTCAGCCCAGCCCCAGCCCCAGCCCTGCCCTAGCCCCAGCCCCAGCCCTGGACCAAGCCCCACCACTGAGCCGAACCCAGCCCCAGCCCTGGCCCCAGCCCTGCCCTAGCTCCAGCCCTAGCCCTGTCCCCAGCCTCGGCCCGTGCCCCCTGCCCCAGTCCCAGTCCTGCCCCATCCCAGCCCCCCAGCCCCAGCCCTGCCCCCAGCCCAGCCCCAGCCCCAGCCTGGCCCCAGCCCTGTCCCGAGCCCCAGCCCCAGCCCTGCTCCAGCTGCAGCCCCAGGCCTGACCTCAGCCCAGGCTCCAGCCCCAGCCCCAGCCCAGCCCCAACCCTGGACCCAACCCCAGCCCCACCCCCAGCCTCATCCCCAGCCCAGGCCCAGCCCTGACCCAGCCCCAGCCCCACCCCGAGACCCATCCCCGGTCCCAGCCCAGCCGTAGCACAGCCCTGCCCCAGCCCTCGCCCTGCCCAGACCCAGCCCTGCACCGAGCCCAGCCCCAGCCCGGCCCCAGCCCTGCCACAGCTCTGGCCCCCAGTCGTGTCCCCAGCCCCGGCCCCTTCCCCAGCCCCTGCTCTAGCCCAGGCCTGCCTTCAGCCCCAGCCCCAGCCCCCAGCCCCACCCTCGGTCCCAGCCCAGCCCCCTGCCCCAGAGCTGCCCCGGCCCACCCCCAGCCCCACCCTCGTTCCCCAGCCCAGCCCCTGCCCCAGGGCTGCCCCGGCCCAGCCCCAGCCCCAGCCCAGCCCCTGCCCTGGACCCAGCCCCCAGCCCAGCCCCAGCCACAGCCCCAGCCCCTGCCCCAGCCCAGCCCCCAGCCACAGCCCAGCCCCAGCCCTGGACCCAGCCCCAGTCACAGCCCCGGCCCCAGCCCAGCCCTAGCCCAGCCCCAGCCCCACCCTCAGCCCCAGCCCAGCTCCAGCCACAGCCCAGCCCCAGCCCTGGACCCAGCCCCAGTCACAGCCCCGGCCCCAGCCCAGCCCTAGCCCAGCCCCAGCCCCACCCTCAGCCCCAGCCCAGCTCCAGCCACAGCCCAGCCATAGCCCTCGACCCAGCCCCAGCCCAGCCCCCCTCCCCAGCCCTGCCCCCAGCCCTGCCCTCAGCCCAGCCCCAGCCCCAGCCCGGACCCAGTCCTGCCCCAGCCCTGGACACAGCCCCACCCTGGACCCAGCCCCAGCCCCAGCCCAGTCCCAGCCCCTGCCCCAGCCTAGCCCCAGCCCCAGCCCAGCCCCTGCCCTGGACCACAGTCCCAGCCCCAGCCCAGCCCAAGCCCAGCCCCAGCCACTGCCCAGCCCCAGCCCTGACCCCAAGCCCAGACCCAGCCCCAGCCCAGCCCCTGCCGTGGACCCAGCCCCAGCCCCACCCCAGCCTCATCCCCAGCCCAGGCCCCAGCCCTGCCCCAGCCCAGCGCAGCCACAGCCCCATCCCTGCCCCCCAGCCCAGTCCCCAGCACCACCCCTGCCCCAGCCCAGCCCCAGCCACCGCCCAGCCCCACCCCAGCCTCATCCCCAGCCCCAGGCCCACCCCCGGCCCCAGCCAAGCCCCACTCACGGCCCCATCCCCGGCCCCAGCCCACTTCCAGCCACAGCCCAGCCCCAGCCCCAGCCACAGCCCCCAGACCAGCCCCAGCCCCACCCTCAGCACCAGCCCAGCTCCAGCCACAGCCCAGCCACAGCCCTGGACCTAGCCCCAGCCCAGCCCCAGCCCCCGCCACAGCCCTGCCCCAGCCCTGGACACAGCCCCAGTCCCAGCCCAGCCCCAGCCCCAGCCCCAGCCCAACCCCAGCCGCAGCCCTGACCACCAGCCCAACCCTAGCCCCAGCGCAGCCCCCCAGCCCAGCCCCATCCCCTGCCAAAGCCCTGCCCCAGCCCAGCCCCAGCCACCACCCAGCCCTGGCCCTGGACCCAGCCCCAGCCCCAGCCCTCTCCCAGTCCGCGGCCCAGCCCCAGGCCCACCCCCGGCCCCAGCCAAGCCCCACTCACGGCCCCATCCCCGGCCCCAGCCCACTTCCAACCACAGCCCCAGCCCCAGCCCCCAGTCCCACCCTCAGCACCAGCCCAGCCCCAGCCCCAGCCACAGCCCAGCTCCAGCCCCACCCTCAACACCAGCCCAGCTCCAGCCACAGCCCAGCCACAGACATGGACCTAGACCCAGCCCAGCCCCAGCCACAGCCACAGCCCTGCCCCAGCCCTGGACCCAGCCCCAGCCCCTGCCCCCAAACCAACCCCAGCCCCCAGCCCAGACCCCAGCCCCGGCCCCTATCCCTGCCCAGTCCCGGTCCATGCCCCAGCCCCAGCCCTGCCCCACCCCTCGTCCCCAGCCCAGCCCCTTCCCCAGCCCTACACCTGCCCAGTCCTGGTCCATGCCCAACCCCAGCCCTGCCCAGCCCCAGCCCCGCCCAGCCCCAGCTCCAGCCACAGACCAGCCACAGACCTGGACCTAGGACCCAGCCCAGCCCCAGCCCCAGCCACAGCCCTGCCCCTGCCCTGGACCCAGCCCCAGCCCCACCCCAGCCTCATCCCCTGCCCAGCCCCTGCCCTGCCCCAGCCCAAGCCCCAGCCCCAGCCCCAGCCCCATCCCCATCCCTGCCCCCAGCCCAGCCCCAGCCCCAGCCCCTGCCCCATCCCAGCCCCAGCCCCAGCCCCAGCCCAAGCCCCAGCCCCAGCCCCAGCCCCATCCCCCATCCCTGCCCCCAGCCCAACCCCAGCCCCAGACCTGCCCCCAGCCCCAGTCCAGCCCCAGCCCAGCCCCCAGCCCTGGCCCTACCCCGGCCCAGTCCCGGTCCATGCCCAGCCCCAGCCCTGCCAGCCCCAGCCCCAGCCCCAGCCCTGCCCAAGACTTGGTTCCAGCCCCAGCCCCAGCCCTGAGACAACCCAGCCCCAGCCCAAGGCCCAGCCTCAAGCCTAGTCCAGCCCCAGCCCTACCCCTACCTCAGCCCTAGCCCCAGCCCTGTCCACAGCCCCAGCCCCAGCCCCACCCTCGCAACCAGACCAGCCCCAGCCCCAACTTTGCCCCCAGCCCAGCCCCAGTTCCAGCCCTGCCCCAGCCCTGCCTCCTGCCCCGGCCCCAGCCCCTGCCCACAGACTCACCCCCAGCCCAACCCCAGCTCTGGCCCCAGCCCCAGCCACTGCCCAGCACCAGCCCCAGCCCCAGCCCCAGCCCTGGCCCCAGCCCAGCCCCAGCTCTGGCCCCCAGCCCTGTCCCCAGCCCCGGCCCCTGCCCCAGCCCCAGCCCTAGCCCAGCCCTGCCCTCAGCCCCAGCCCCCACCCCCAGCCCCACACTCGGCCCCAGCCCAGCCCCCTGCCCCAGCCCTGCCCCAGCCCAGTCCCAGCCCCAGACCAGCCCCTGCTCTGGACCCAGCCCCGGTCCCAAACCCCAGCCACAGCCCCAGCCCTGCCCCAGCCCCAGCCCTAGCCATAGCCCAGCCCCAGTCCTGGACCCAGCCCCAGACCCAGCCTCGCCCCAGCCTTGTCCCGAGCTCCAGCCACCACCCAGCCCCAGCCCTGCCCTGGACCCAGCCCCAGCCCCACCCCAGCCTCATGCCCTGCCCAGCCCCAGCCCTGCCCCAGCCCCAGCCCCAGCACTGCCCCAGCCCAACCCAAGCCCCCAGCCCAGCCCCCAGCCCTGGACCCAGCCCCCAGACCCAGCCGCGCCCCAGCCTTGTCCCGAGCTCCAGCCACCACCCAGCCCCAGCCCTGCCCCCCAGCCCAGCCCCAGCCCCACCCTCGGCCCCAGCCCAAGCCCTGCCCTGGACCCAGCCCCCAGCCCCACCCCAGCCTCATTCCCCTGCCCAGCCCCAGCCCTGCCCCAGCCCAAGCCCCAGCCCCAGCCCCAGCCCCCATCCCCATCCCCATCCCTGCCCCCAGCCCAGCCCCCAGCCCTGGACCCAGCCCCAGACCCAGCCTCGCCCCAGGCTTGTCCCGAGCTCCAGCCACCACCCAGCCCCAGCCCTGCCCTGGACCCAGCCCCAGCCCCACCCCAGCCTCATCCCCTGCCCAGCCCCAGCCCTGCCCCAGCCCCAGCCCCAGCACTGCCCCAGCCCAACCCAAGCCCCAGCCCAGCCCCAGCCCTGGACCCCAGCTTCAGACCCAGCCTCGCCCCAGCCTTGTCCCGAGCTCCAGCCACCACCCAGCCCCAGCCCTGCCCCCAGCCAAGCCCCCAGCCCCACCCTCGGCCCCAGCCCAAGCCCTGCCCTGGACCCCAGCCCCAGCCCCACCCCAGCCTCATCCCCCTGCCCCAGCCCCAGCCCTGCCCCAGCCCAAGCCCCGGCCCCAGCCCCTGCCCCAGACTCACCCCCAGCCCAACCCGAGCCCAGCCCCAGCCACTGCCCAGCCCCAGCCCCAGCCCCAGCCCTGCCCCATCCCAGCCCCAGCCCAAGCCCCATCCCAAGCCCTGCCCCCAGTCCCCTGCCCCAGCCCACCCCCAGCCCTGACCCAGCCCCAGCCCCAGCCCTAGCCCAGCCCTGCCCTCAGCCCAGCCCCAGGCCCGGACCCAGCCCCGGCCACAGCCCAGCCCTAACCTAGCCCTGCCCCAGCCCCAGGCCTAGCCCAGCCCTGCCCTCAGCCCAGCCCCAGCCCTGGACCAAGCCCTGCCCTAGCTCCAGCACTAGCCCTGTCCCCAGCTTTGGCCCGTGCCCCTGCCCCAGTCCTAGTCCTGCCCCATCCCAGCCCCAGGCCCCAGCCCTGCCCTCAGCCCAGCCCCAGACCCAGCCTGGCCCCAGCCCCTGTCCCGAGCCCCAGACACCACCCAGCCCCAGCCCTGCCCCCCAGCCCAGCCCCAGCCCCACCCTGGACCCAGCCCCAGCCCCAGCCCTGCCCCAGCCCCTGCCAGAGCCTAGCCCCGGCCCCAGCCCAGCCCCAGCCCTGGACCCAGACCCAGCCCCACCCCAGCCTCATCCCCAGCCCAGGCCCAGCCCCGGCCCCAGCCCAGCTCTAGCCCAGCCCCAGCCCCACCCTCAGCCCCAGCCCAGCTCCAGCCACAGCCCAGACCCAGCCCCAGCCCCCAGCCCCAGCCAAGCCCCACACACGGCCCCATCCCCAGCCTCAGCCCAGCCCTGCCCCAGCCCCAGCCCCTGCACCGAACCCAGCCCCAGCCCGGCCCCAGCCCTGCCCCCAGCCCTGCTCCAGCCACAGCCCTGGATCCAGCACCAGTCGCAGCCCTGGCCTCAGCCCAGCCATAGCCCAGCCCCAGCCCCACCCTCAGCCCCAGCCCAGCTCCAGCCACAGCCCTGCCCTAGCCCAGCCCCAGCCCTGGACCAAGCCCCAGCCCTGAGGCGAACCCAGCCCCAGTCTGGACCCAGCCCTGCCCTAGCTCCAGCCCTAGCCCTGTCCCCAGCCTCGGCCCGTGACCCTGCCCCAGTCCCAGTCCTGCCCCATCCCAGCCCCCCAGCCCCATCCCTGTCCCCAGCCCAGCCCCAGGCCTAGCCCTGTCCCTGTCCCCGCCCCAGACCCAGCCCCAGCCCCAGCCCCAGCCCTGTGCCAGCCCTACCCCAGCCCAGCCCCGGTCCCAGCAGAGCCCAAGCCCTGGCCCAGCCCCAGCCCTGCGCCAGCCTTGGCCGCAGCCCCTGCCCCAGCCTCCGGCCGCAGCCCTGCCCCAGCCCCCAGCCCCACCCCCGGACCCATCCCCGGTCCCAGCCCAGCCGTAGCCCAGCCCTGCCCCAGCCCCCGCCCTGCCCAGCCCCAGCCCTGCACCGAACCCAGCCCCAGCCCCGGCCCCAGCCCTGTCCCCAGCCCCGGCCCCTGCCCCAGCCCCAGCCCTAGCCCAGCCCTGCCCTCAGCCCCAGCCCCAGCCCCAGCCCCAGCCCCCAGCCCCACCCTTGGCCCCAGCCCAGCCCCTGCCACAGCCCTGCCCCGGCCCAGCCCCAGCCCCCAGCCCAGCCCCTGCCCTGGACCCAGCCCCTGCCCAGCCCCCGCCGTGCCACAGCCCCCAGCCCTGCACCAAACCCAGCCCCAGCCTGGACCCAGCCCTGCCCCAGCCCAGCCCTGCCCCGGCCCAGCCTCAGACCCAGCCCCAAGCCCCAGCCCCAGCCAAGCCCCACTCACGGCCACATCCCCAGCCCCAGCCCAGCCCTGCCCCACCCCAGCCCCTGCCCCAGCCCAGCCCCAGCCACAGCCCAGCCCCCAGCCCTGGATCCAGCCCCAGTCGCAGCCCCCCGCCCCAGCCCAGCCCTAGCCCAGCCCCAGCCCCACCCTCAGCCGCAGCCCAGCTCTAGCCACAGCCCAGCCACAGCCCTGGACCACGCCCCAGCCCAGCCCCAGCCCGAGCCCTGCCACAGCCGCTGCCCCAGGCCTGACCTCAGCCCTGCCCCAGCCCTGGCTCCTGCCCCAACCCCTGGCTACAGCCCCCAGCCCCAGCCCTGCCCATGCCTTGGCTCCAGCCCCAGCCCCAGCCCCTGCGCCAACCCAGCCCCAGACCAAGGCCCAGCCTCAAGCCTAGTCCTGCCCCAGTCCTGGCCCCAATCCAGCCCCAGCCCTACCCCTACCTCAGCCCTAGCCCCAGCCCTGTCCGCAGCCCCAGCCCCAGCCTCACCCTCAGGCCCAGCCCAGTTCCAGCCACTGCCCAGCCACAGCCTGACCCAGCCCCAGCAGAGCCCCATCCCCAGTCCGGCCCCAGTCCTGCCCCAGCCCTGGCCCCAGCCCCACCCTGGACCCAGCCCCAGCCCCAGCCTAGCCCCGGCCAGCCCCAGCCCAGCGCCAGCCCCAGCCCTGTGCCAGCCCTACACCAGCCCAGCCCCGGTCCCAGCCCAGCCCAAGACCCAGCCCTGCCCCTGGACCCAGCCCCAGCCCCACCCCAGCCTCATCCCCAGCCCAGGCCCAGCCCTGCCCTGGACCCAGCCCCAGCCCCAGCCCCAGCCCTGCCCAAGCCCTTGGTTCCAGCCCCAGCCGCAGCCCTGCACCAACCCAGCCCCTGCCCCAGCCCCACCCTCGCCACCAGCCCAGCCCCAGCCCCAGACCCTGCCTGGCCCCAGCCCTGTCCCCAGCCCCAGCCCAGCCCAGCCCCAGGCCCAGCCCCACCCCTCGCCACCAGCCCAGCCCCAGCCCCAGCCCCTGCCTGGCCCCAGCCCTGGCCCCAGCCACAGCCCAGCCCAGCCCCAGGCCCAGCCCCAGCCTAGCCCCAGCCCTGCCCCAGGCCCTGCCCCTGGCCCGGACCTCAGCCCTGCCCCAGCCCTGGCTCCTGCCCCAGCCCTGGCTCCAGCCCCAGCCCCCAGCCCTGCCCAAGCCTTGGTTCCAGCCCCAGCCCCCAGCCCTGTGCCAACCCAGCCCCAGCCCAAGGCCCAGCCTCAAGTCTAGTCCTGCTCCAGCCCTGGCCCCAATCCAGCCCCAGCCCTACCCCTACCTCAGCCCTAGCCCCAGCCCTGTCCGCAGCCCCAGCCCCAGCCCCACCCTCGCCACCAGCCCAGCCCCAGCCCCAACCTTGGCCCCACCCCAGCCCCAGTTCCTGCCCTGCCCCAGCCCTGCCCCTGGCCCTGGCCCCAGCCCCAGCCCCAGGCTCGGCCCCCTACTGCAAGAAGGGGGGCCGCTTTAACGACCAATGTGATCAGCGGATTCCACTTTATTGAGCATCAGACACATCTTATATACAGTTTACTATAATTATGCCCCCTTGGCAACATACTATTGGTTGCTCTCTAAAAGGTTACATCATTGTTTTCACAACTCTGTGGAATTCTTCCATCCGGCCTAATTGCTCTCTTTCCCAGATCTCGCCTCCTCCTTATCTTGCTTGCCTCCCATCTCAGGGGCAGCTGGGTTTCAGCATACCAAGCAATCAGCACTTTCTCACATCTCCCACTCCGCCACTATATCATCAACAGAGAATTCTTCAAGGCCTGAATTGCACAGGTGTTCCTGGGACCCATGTCCCCTCTTGCCCGACAATAATTCCCCCGTTTTTCTTTTGTGCAAGTAAGGCCTTGGAAGTTATTCTTTGAACACTTTGCATAATACAATTATAAACAAGTTTAACAATAATCAAAATGAGTACAATGATACCTAAGAACCTTAAAACTTACTACTATAATTAACAAACATATTTACATTAAGTCTGGGTATCCCTATCAGACATGTCTGAAAAAGTTCAATCAATTCATTATTACCTGTTATGTTGCACCTTTATTTTCTCTAGGATGGTCAAAAATCATAATTTGTTTAAGGCTAGCAAGATTTCTTTAATCTGTAAAGGTAGATCTGGCCAGGCTCTAGCTTCACAGACAGAAAACTTGCAGGCAATCAGCAAGAGCAAAAGAGCTTCATTGCTTTGCCCAATATAAAATTACCCATAATAATGTGTTTTTGGTCATCCTAGTAATACTAATCTCTTATTGGTACCAACTTCACCCAAAAAGCAACCTTACAATAGTTTTCTTCATCTTATATAGTTTCATCATCTATTATAAGCAAACTTATGCTAAATAGAAGGGAGGGCATATGATAGTCTTAGAATAGGTGGTCAAATCCCTTCTCCCTACATTCAGTGTGGTAAGGGTCAAAGCATCCACTTTCACACATGCTCAATTGTGCAGGCTTCTTATCTGAAGAAAACAAATTCCCAGTTCTGAATGTTTATCTCTAAGACAGCTCCTTCTCAGCCGTGATGTCTCCAATTAACCAGACAGTGTCCTTGCAAGTATGCAAGAGAGGTTTCTTCTCTTTACTCTCTAAACAGGCCTCACAAGATCCTGACCCTTAATCCCAGTGCACTCTAAGTCTTACAATTTTGACACAAATCACCAGTATATTCATCACAATTCCCCCCCTTTTTTTTTTTTTCTTTTTTTTTTTTTTTTTTTTTTTTTTGGTCACCATTGATTTGTGTTAAAATTTCCAGATATTTCAGAACCTTCTTAATTGGATCATAATTAAGTTCATCTGTTCTGATCAGGGCCCCAGCCCTGGCTCCTGCCCCAACCCTGGCTCCAGCACCAGCCCCAGCCCTGCGCCAACCCAGCCCCCAGCCCAAGGCCCAGCCTCAAGCCTAGTCCTGCCCCAGCCCTGGCCCCAATCCAGCCCCAGCCCTACCCCTACCTCAGCCCTAGCCCCAGCCCTGTCCGCAGCCCCAGCCCCAGCCCCAGCCCCACCCTCGCCACCAGCCCAGCCCCAGCCCCAACCTTGGCCCCAGCCCAGCCCCAGTTCCAGCCCTGCCCCAGCCCCGGCCCCAGACTCGGCCCCAGCCCAGCCCCAGGCCTAGCCCTGTGCCAGCCCTACCCCAGCCCAGCCCCGGTCCCAGCCCAGCCCCAGTTCCAGCCCTGCCCCAGCCCCGGCCCCAGACTCGGCCCCCAGCCCAGCCCCAGGCCTAGCCCTGTGCCAGCCCTACCCCAGCCCAGCCCCGGTCCCAGCCCAGCCCAAGCCCTGGCCCAGCCCCAGCCCAAACCCCATCCTTGCCCCCAGCTCAGCCCTAGCCCTGCCCCAGTCCCAAGCCCCAGCCCAGCACCAGCCCTGGACCCAGCCCCACCCCAGCCTCATCCCCAGCCCAGCCCGAGCCCTGCCCCAGCCCCAGCCCAGCCCCAGCCACAGCCCCAGCCCAGCCACAGCCCCAGCCCCAGCCCCAGCCCAGCCACAGCCCAGCCACAGCCACAGCCCAGCCCCAGCCCTGGACCCAGCCCCAGTCGCAGCCCCAGCCCCAGGTCCAGCCCAACCCCAGCCCAAGCCCAGCCCCCAGCCCTGGCCCTACCCCTGCCCAGTCCCGGTCCATGCCCAACCCCAGCCCTGCCCCACCCTCGTCCCCAGCCCAGCCCCTGCCCCAGCCCTACCCCTGCCCAGTCCCGGTCCATGCCCAGCCCCAGCCCTGCCCAGCCCCAGCCCCAGCCCCAGCCCTGCCCAAGACTTGGTTCCAGCCCCAGCCCCAGCCCTGCCAAAGCCCCGCCCTTGGCCCCAGCCCAGCCCCAGCCCCAGCCTTAGCCCTGCCCTGGACCCAGCCGCAGCCCCACCCCAGCCTCATCCCCTGCCCAGCCCCAGCCCTGCCCCAGCCCAAGCCCCAGCCCCAGCCCTACCCCAGCCCAGCCCCGGTCCCAGCCCAGCCCAAGCCCTGGCCCAGCCCCAGCCCAAACCCCATCCTTGCCCCCAGCTCAGCCCTAGCCCTGCCCCAGTCCCAGCCCCAGCCCAGCACCAGCCCTGGACCCAGCCCCACCCCAGCCTCATCCCCAGCCCAGCCCGAGCCCTGCCCCCAGCCCCAGCCCCACTCCCGGACCCATCCCCGGTCCCAGCCCAGCCGTAGCCCAGCCCTGCCCCAGCCCTCGCCCTGCCCAGCCCCAGCCCTGCAACGAACCCAGCCCCAGCCCGGCCCCAGCCCTGCCCCAGCTCTGGCCCCAGCCCTGACCCCAGCCGCGGCCCCTGCCCCAGCCCCAGCTCTAGCCCAGCCCTGCCCTCAGCCCCAGTCCCAGCCCCAGCCCCACCCTCGGCCCCAGCCCAGCCCCTGCCCCAGCCCTGCCCCAGCCCAGCCCCAGCCCCAGCCCAGCCCCTGCCCTTGACCCAGCCCCAGCCCAGCCCCTGCCCTGGACCCAGCCCCAGCCCAGCCCCAGCCACAGCCCCAGCCCAGCCACAGCCCCAGCCCCAGCCCCAGCCCCAGCCCCAGCCCAGCCCCAGCCCCAGCCCCAGCCCCAGCCACAGCCACAGCCCCAGCCCAGCCCCAGCCCCAGCCCCAGCCCAGCCCCAGCCCAGCCCCAGCCCAGCCACAGCCACAGCCCAGCCCCAGCCCTGGACCCAGCCCCAGTCGCAGCCCCAGCCCCAGGTCCAGCCCAGCCCCAGCCCAAGCCCAGCCCCCAGCCCTGGCCCTACCCCTGCCCAGTCCCGGTCCATGCCCAACCCCAGCCCTGCCCCAGCCCAAGCCCTGCCCCATCCCAGCCCCAGCCCCAGCCCCAGCCCAAGCCTTGCCCCAGTCCCTGCCCCAGCCCAGTCCTGGTCCCAGCCCAGCCACAGCCCTGCCCCAGCACTGCCCCAGCCCAGCCCCAGCCCCAGCCCAGCCCCAGCCCTGGACCCAGCCCCAGCCCCAGCCCTGCGCCAACCCAGCCCCAGCCCAAGGCCCAGCCTCAAGCCTAGTCCTGCCCCAGCCCTGGCCCCAATCCAGCCCCAGCCCTACCCCTACCTCAGCCCTAGCCCCAGCCCTGTCCGCAGCCCCAGCCCCAGCCCCAACCTCGCCAACAGCCCAGCCCCAGCCCCAACCTTGCCCCCAGCCCAGCCCCAGTTCCAGCCCTGCCCCAGCCCTGCCTCTGTCCCTGCCCCAGCCCCTGCCCCAGACTCGGCCCCAGCCCTGCCCCAGCCCAGCCCCAGCCACCGCACAGCCCCAGCCCTAGCCCCAGCCCTGTCCGCAGCCCCAGCCCCAGCCCCACCCCCACCCTGGACCCAGCCCCAGCCCCAGCCCTGCCCCAGCCCCAGCCCTGCACCGAATTCAGCCCCAGCCCGGCCCCAGCCCTGCCCTCGGCCCCAGCCCAGCCCCAGCCCCAGCCCTAGCCCAGCCCTGCCCTCAGCCCCCAGCCCCAGCCCCTGCCCAGCCTTGCCCCGGCCCAGCCCCAGCCCCAGCCCAGCCCCTGCCCTGGACCCAGCCACAGCCCCAGCCCAGTCCTGGTCCCAGCCCAGCCACAGCCCTGCCCCAGCACTGCCCCAGCCCAGCCCCAGCCCCAGCCCAGCCCCAGCCCTGGACCCAGCACCAGCCCCAGCCCTGCGCCAACCCAGCCCCAGCCCAAGGCCCAGCCTCAAGCCTAGTCCTGCCCCAGCCCTGGCCCCAATCCAGCCCCAGCCCTACCCCTACCTCAGCCCTAGCCCCAGCCCTGTCCGCAGCCCCAGCCCCAGCCCCAGCCCCACCCTCGCCACCAGCCCAGCCCCAGACCCAACCTTGGCCCCAGCCCAGCCCCAGTTCCTGCCCTGCCCCAGCCCCGGCCCCAGACTCGGCCCCAGCCCAGCCCCAGGCCTAGCCCTGTGCCAGCCCTACCCCAGCCCAGCCCCGGTCCCAGCCCAGCCCCAGTTCCAGCCCTGCCCCAGCCCCGGCCCCAGACTCGGCCCCAGCCCAGCCCCAGGCCTAGCCCTGTGCCAGCCCTACCCCAGCCCAGCCCCGGTCCCCAGCCCAGCCCAAGCCCTGGCCCAGCCCCAGCCCAAACCCCATCCTTGCCCCCAGCTCAGCCCTAGCCCTGCCCCAGTCCCAGCCCCAGCCCAGCACCAGCCCTGGACCCAGCCCCACCCCAGCCTCATCCCCAGCCCAGCCCGAGCCCTGCCCCAGCCCCAGCCCAGCCCCAGCCACAGCCCCAGCCCAGCCACAGAACCAGCCCCAGCCCCAGCCCCAGCCCAGCCCCAGCCCAGCCACAGCCACAGCCCAGCCCCAGCCCTGGACCCAGCCCCAGGTCCAGCCCAACCCCAGCCCAAGCCCAGCCCCCAGCCCTGGCCCTACCCCTGCCCAGTCCCGGTCCATGCCCAACCCCAGCCCTGCCCCAGCCCCAGCCCTGCCCCATCCCAGCCCCAGCCCCAGCCCCAGCCCAAGCCTTGCCCCAGTCCCCTGCCCCAGCCCAGTCCTGGTCCCAGCCCAGCCACAGCCCTGCCCCAGCACTGCCCCAGCCCAGCCCCAGCCCCAGCCCAGCCCCAGCCCTGGACCCAGCCCCAGCCCCAGCCCTGCGCCAACCCAGCCCCCAGCCCAAGGCCCAGCCTCAAGCCTAGTCCTGCCCCAGCCCTGGCCCCAATCCAGCCCCAGCCCTACCCGTACCTCAGCCCTAGCCCCAGCCCTGTCCGCAGCCCCAGCCCCAGCCCCAACCTCGCCAACAGCCCAGCCCCAGCCCCAACCTTGCCCCCAGCCCAGCCCCAGTTCCAGCCCTGCCCCAGCCCTGCCTCTGTCCCTGCCCCAGCCCCTGCCCCAGACTCGGCCCCAGCCCTGCCCCAGCCCAGCCCCAGCCACCGCACAGCCCCAGCCCTAGCCCCAGCCCTGTCCGCAGCCCCAGCCCCCAGCCCCAACCCCACCCTGGACCCAGCCCCAGCCCCAGCCCTGCCCCAGCCCCAGCCCTGCACCGAATTCAGCCCCAGCCCGGCCCCCAGCCCTGCCCTCGGTCCCAGCCCAGCCCCAGCCCCAGCCCTAGCCCAGCCCTGCCCTCAGCCCCAGCCCCAGCCCCTGCCCAGCCTTGCCCCGGCCCAGCCCCAGCCCCAGCCCAGCCCCTGCCCTGGACCCAGCCACAGCCCCAGCCCAGCCCCTGCCCCAACCCCAGCCCTGTCCCAGCCCAGCCCCAGCCACAGCCCAGCCCCAGCCCTGGACCCAGCCCCAGTCGCAGCCCCAGCCCAGCCCTGCTCTCAGCCCCAGCCCCAGCCCCAGCCCCAACCCAACCCCTGCCCCAGACCTGCCCCCAGCCCTGGCCCTACCCCTGCCCAGTCTCGGTCCATGCCCAGCCCCAGCCCTGCCCCACCCTCGTCCCCAGCCCAGCCCCTGCCCCAGCCCTACCCCTGCCCAGTCCCGGTCTCTGCCCAGCCCCAGCCCTGCCCAGCCCCAGCCCCAGCCCTGCCCAAGACTTGGTTCCAGCCCCAGCCCCTGCCCTGCCCCAGCCCCGCCCTCGGCCCCAGCCCAGCCCAGGCCCCTGCTCCAGCCCCAGCCCTAGCTAAGTCCCGCCCTCAGCCCCAGCCCAAGCCCCGTACCCTGCCCCAGCCCCAGCCCCAGCCCCAGCCCCACCCTCGGCCCCAGCCCAGCCCCTGCCCCAGGGCTGCCCCGGCCCAGCCCCAGCCGCAGCCCAGCCCTTGCCCTGGACCCAGCCTCAGCCCAGCCACAGCCACAGCCCCAGCCCAGCCCCAGCCCAGCCCCAGTGTGGTGGGTGGAAGGGTAAGGCCAAGAAGCCTCCTCCATTCCCCCCTTGTAAAGTAAAGGGAAAGAAAAATTGAAGGGAAATGAAAAAAAAACTCACAAGCTGAATTAGCAAAGCAGTGGAGCTATGTTTACAAAGCAGTGTAGGGTATGCAGGGGAATATTTACAAATTTACAATATCTACAATATATACAAAGATATACAACAGAGTAACACAGAAATGAGAGTGACCCCCCTCGGACAGAGAGGGGTTCCCCACCTCCGCTCTCCCCTCTCTTCCCCCCCTTTCCCCAGAATGGGATAGAAAGAGAAACAAAAGAGAGGAAAAAAAGTTTAGAAGCAGTTCGTGTTAATTGGAAGGGAGTTAATACAGGCCTTTATCTGGTTTTCAAGGCCGAGGCCTTGGCAGAAAGCCCAGCACAAAACAGAGCTGCTGCACGAAGAAGAGGCGGAAGCAAGACTGAAAATAAAGTGCTGGAAAAACCCAGTATACCCTCCTGCTGTCCCAGTTCAGAAGGTGATTCCTCCCACTCTTCCAATGAAATTAGTTTAGATTATTCCTTCCGTTTACCAACTTCCGTCCACCATATTCCCTTTCTTAAGGGGGCAACGTCAACCGGCCACACCCAGCCCCAGCCCAGCCCCAGCCCTGGACCCAGCCCCTGACCCAGCCCAACCCCAGGCCCAGCCCTGCCCCAGCCCAACCCCAGCCCCAGTCCAGCCCCCAGCCACGGCCCTACCCCTGCCCAGTCCCGGTCCATGCCCAGCCCCAGCCCCAGCCCCATCCCTGCCCAAGACTTGGTTCCAGCCCCAGCCCTAGCCCTGCCCCAGCCCCAGCCCAGCCCCAGCCCCACCCTCAGCACCAGCCCAGCTCCAGCCATAGCCCAGCCACAGACCTGGACCTAGCCCCAGCCCAGCCCCAGCCCCAGCCACAGCCCTGCCCCAGCCCTGGACCCAGCCCCAGCCCTAGCCCAGCCCCAGCCCCAGCCCCAGCCCAACCCCAGCCCCAGCCCTGCCCTCAGCCCAACCCTGCCCTCAGCCCAGCCCCAGACCCAGCCTGGCCCCAGCCCTGTCCCTAGCCCCAGCCACAGCCCTAGCCGCAGCCCTGTCCGCAGCCCCAGCCCCAGCCCCAGCCCCAGCCCCAGCCCCAGCCCCACCCTCGCCACCAGCCCAGCCCCAGCCCCAACCTTGGCCCCAGCCCAGCCCCAGTTCCAGCCCTGCCCCAGTCCCCGCCCCAGACCCAGCCCCAGCCCCAGCCCTGTGCCAGCCCTACCCCAGCCCAGCCCCGGTCCCAGCCCAGCCCAAGCACTGGCCCAGCCCCAGCCCCAGCCCCATCCTTGCCCCCAGCCCAGCCCTAGCCCGGCCCCAGCTCCAGCCCCAGCCTTAGCCCCAGCCCCAGTCCCTGCCCCAGCCCAGTCGTGGTCGCAGCCCAGTCCCAGCCCAGCCCCAGCCCTGCCCCAGCCTAGGCCCATCCCCAGCCCAGCCCCATCCCCACCCCAGCCCCTACCCTGGACCCAGCACCAGCCCCCACTCCAGCCTCATCCACAGCCCAGGTCCAGCCCTGCCCCAGCCCCCGCCCTGCCCCAGCCCCAGCTCTGAACCGAACGCAGCCCCAGCCCGGACCCAGCCCCTGCCCCAGTCCTGCCCCAGCCCTGGCCCCAGCCCCACCCTGGACCCAGCCCCAGCCCCAGCCTAGCCCCAGCCAGCACCAGCCCAGCCCCAGCCCCAGCCCCAGCCCCATTCCAGCCCCTGCCCTGGACCCAGTCCCAGCCCCATCCCCTCCCTGGACCCAGCCCCATCCCTGCCCCCAGCCCAGCCCCAGCCCCACCCTGGACCCAGCCCCAGCCTCAGCCTTGCCCCAGCCCAAACACCAGCCCCAGCCCCAGCCCATCCGTTCCCCCAGCCCAGCCCAAACCCATCCCCATTTCTGCCACCAGCCCAGCCCCAGCCACCGCCCAGCCCCAGGCCCAGCCCCAGCCTAGCCCCAGATCTCTCCCCAGCCCCAGCCACAGCTCAGCCCCAGGCCCAGGCCCAGCCTAGCCACAGCCCTGCCCCAGCCCTGCCCCAGCCTAGCCCCAGCCCTATCCTACCCAGCCCCTGCCCTGGACCCAGCCCCAGCCCCACCCCAGCCTCATCCCCAGCCCAGGCCCAGCCCTGCCTCAGCCCCAGCCCAGCCCTAGCCCAGCCCTGTCCCAGCCCCAGCCCTGCACCGAACCCAGCCCCAGCCCGGCCCCCAGCCCTGCCCCAGCTCTGGCCCCAGCCCTGTCCCCAGCCCCAGCCCCTGCCCCAGCCCCAGCCCTAGCCCAGCCCTGCCATCAGCCCCAGCCCCAGCCCCCAGCCCCAGCCCCAGCCCCACCCTCGGCCCCAGCCCCTGCCCCAGGGCTGCCCCTGCCCAGCCCCAGCCCCTGCCCAGCCCCTGCCCTGGACCCAGCCCCCAGCCCAGCCCCAGCCCTGGACCCAGCCCCAGTCGCAGCCCCGGACCCAGCCCAGCCCTAGCCCAGCCCCAGCCCCACCCTCAGCCCCATCCCATCTCCAGCCCCAGCCCCAGCCCCAGCCCCAGCCCAGCCCGAGCCCCATCCCCAGCCCAGCCCCAGCCCTACCCCCGGCCCCATACCCGGCCCCAGCCCATCCCTAGCCCAGCCCTTTCCCAGCCCCAGCCCTAGCCCAGCCCTGCCCTGCCCCAGGCCCAGCCCCAGCCTAGCCCCAGCCCTGCCCCAGCCGCAGCCCCTGGCTGGACCTCTGCCATGCCCCAGCCTTGGCTCCTGCCCCAGCCCTGGCTCCAGCCCCAGCCCCAGCCCTGCCCATGCCTTGATTCCAGCCCCAGCCCCAGCCCTGCACCAACCCTGCCCCAGCCCAGCCCCAGCCCCAGCCCAACCCCAGCCCTGGACCCAGCCCCAGTCGCAGCCACGGGCCCAGCCCTGCCCTAGCCCAGCCCCAGCCCCACCCTCAGCCCCAGCCCATCTCCAGCCCCAGCCCCAGCCCCAGCCCCAGCCCTACCCTCGTCCCCAGCCCAGCCCCTGCCCCAGCCCTACCCCTGCCCAGTCACGGTCCATGCCCAGCCCCAGCCCTGCCTCAGCCCCGGCACCAGGCCCAGCCCCAGCCCTGCCCAAGACTTGCTTCTAGCCCCAGCCCCAGCCCTGCCTCAGCCCCAGACCCAGCCCCATCCCTAGCCCAGCCTCAGTCCTGCCCCAGCCCTGGCCCCAGCCGCAGCCCCAGCCATGCCCCCAGCCCAGACCTGCCCCCAGCCCCAGCCCAAGGTCCAGCCTCCAGCCTACTCCAGACCCAGCCCAGCCCCAGCCCTGCCACAGCCCAGCCACAGCCACAGCCCAGCCCCAGCCCTGGATCCAGCCCCAGTCGCAGCCCCCGGCCCCAGCCCTGCCCTAGCCCAGCCCCAGCCCCACCCCCACCCTCAGCCCCAGCCCAGCTCCAGCCACAGCCCAGCCACAGCCCTGGACCCAGCCCCAGCCCAGCCCCAGCCCCAGCAAGGCCCTAGCCCAACCCCAGCCCTGGACCAAGCCCCAGCCCTGAGCCGAACCCAGCCCCAGCCTGGCCCCAGCCCTGCCCTAGCTCCAGCCCTAGCCCTGTCCCCAGCCTCGGCCCGTGACCCTGCCCCAGTCCCAGTCCTAAACCATCCCAGCCCCCAGCCCCAGCCCTGCCCCCAGCCCAGCCCCAGACCCAGCCTGGCCCCAGCCCTATCCCGAGCCCCAGCCACAGCCCAGCCCCAGCCCCAGCACGGCCCTAGCCCAACCCCAGCCCTGGACCAAGCCCCAGCCCTGAGCCGAACCCAGCCCCAGCCTGGCCCCAGCCCAGCCCTAGCTCCAGCCCTAGCCCTGTCCCCAGCCTCGGCCCGTGCCCCTGCCCCAGTCCCAGTCCTGCCACATCCCAGCCCCCAGCCCCAGCCCTGCCCCCAGCCCAGCCCCAGACCCAGCCTGGCCCCAGCCCTGTCCCGAGCCCCAGCCACAGCCCAGCCCCAGGCCCAGCCCCAGCCTAGCCCCAGCCCTGCCCCAGCCGCAGCCCCAGGCCTGACCTCAGCCCTGCCCCGGCCCTGGCTCCTGCCCCAACCCTGGCTCCAGCCCCAGCCCCAGCCCTGCCCAAGACTTGGTTCCAGCCCCAGCCCCAGCCCTGCGCCAACCCAGCCCCAGCCCAAGGCCCAGCCTCAAGCCTAGTCCTGCCCCAGCCCTGGCCCCAATCCAGCCCCAGCCCTACCCCTAACTCAGCTTTAGCCCCAGCCCTGTCCCAGCCCCAGCCCCAGCCCCAGCCCCAACCTTGGCCCCAGCCCAGCCCCAGTTCCAGCCCTGCCCCAGCCCTGCCCCAGCTCCAGCCCCAGCCCGGGCCCCAGACTCGGCCCCCAGCCCAGCCCCAGGCCTAGCCCTGTGCCAGCCCTACCCCAGCCCAGCCCCGGTCCCAGCCCCAGCCCAAGCCCTGGCCCAGCCCCAGCCCAAACCCCATCCTTGCCCCCAGCCCAGCCCTAGCACTGCCCCAGTCCCAGCCCAGCCCCAGACCTGGACCCAGCCCCAGCCCCACCCCAGCCTCATCCCCAGCCCAGGCCCAGCCCTGCCCCAGACCCAGCCCTGCACCGAACCCAGCCCCAGCCCGGCCCCAGCCCTGCCCTCAGCCCCAGCCCCAGCCCCACCCTCGGCCCCAGGCCAGCCCCTGCCCCAGCCCTGCCCCGGCCCAGCCCAAGCCCCTGCCCAGCCCCTACCCTGGACCCAGCCCCAGGCCAGCCCCAGCTCCAGCCCCAGCCCTGCCCCCAGCCCAGCCCCAGCCCTATCCCAGCCCCAGCCCTGGACCCAGCCCCAGTCGCAGCCCCTGCCCAGCCCAGCCCTAGCCCAGCCCCAGCCCCACCCTCAGCCCCAGCCCATCTCCAGCCCCAGTCCCAGCCCCAGCCCCAGCCCCAGTCCAACCCCAGCCACAGCCCTGCCCCAGCCCTGGACCCAGCCCCAGCCCCAGCCCCACCCCCGGCCCCATCCCCGGCCCCAGCCCATCCCTAGCCCAGCCCTGTCCCAGCCCCAGCCCTAGCCGAGTACTGCCCTGCCCCAGTCACAGCCCCAGCCCCGGCCTCAGCCCAGCCCTAACCTAGCCCTGCCCCAGCCCCAGGCCTAGCCCAGCCGTGCCCTCAGCCCAGCCCCAGCCCCAGCCCAGCCCAGCCCCAGCCCCAGCCCCAGCCTGGTCCCAGCCCTGTCCCCAGCCCCAGCCCAGCCCCAGACCTGCCCCAGCCCCAACCCCTGGCCGGACCTCAGCCCTGCCCTAGCCCTGGCTCCTGCCCCAGCCCTGGCTCCAGACCCAGACCCAGCCCTGCCCATGCCTTGGTTCCAGCCCCAGCCCCAGCCCTGCACCAACCCAGCCCCAGCCCAAGGCCCAGCCTCAAGCCTAGGCCTGCCCCAATCCAGGCCCAGCCCAGCCCCAGCCCCAGCCCTACCCCAGCCCTGCCCCAGCCTCGGCCGCAGCCCAGCCCCAGCCCCAGCCCTACCCAAGCCCTGCTGCAGCCTCGGGCCCAGCCCTGTCCCAGGCCCAGCCCAGACCCCAGCCCAGCCTCAGCCCCGGCCACAGACCTGTCCGCAGCCCCAGCCCCAGCCCCAGCCCCACCCTCGTCCCCAGCCCAGCCCCTGCCCCAGCCCTACCCCTGCCCAGTCACGGTCCATGCCCAGCCCCAGCCCTGCCCCAGCCCCGGCCCCAGCCCCAGCCCCAGCCCTGCCCAAGACTTGCTTCCAGCCCCAGCCCCAGCCCCAGCCCCAGCCCTGCCCCAGCCTCAGTCCTGCCCCAGCCCCGGCCCCAGCCCCAGCCCCAGCCCTGCCCCCAACCCAGCCCTGCACCGAACCCAACCCCAGCCCGGCCCCAGCCGTGCCCCAGCTCTGGCCCCAGCCCTGTCCCCAGCCCCGGCCCCTGCCCCAGCCCCAGCCCTAGCCCAGCCCTGCCCTCAGCCCCAGCCCCAGCCCCAGCCCCACCCTCGGCCCCAGCCCAGCCCCTGCCCAGCCCCTGCCCTGGACCCAGCCCCAGCCCAGCTCCAGCCCCAGCCCTGCCCCAGCCCAGCCCCAGCCACAGCCCCAGCCCCAGCCCAGCCCCAGCCCCATCCCTGGCCGCATCCCCGGCCCCAGCCCATCCCTAGCCCAGCCCTATCCCAGCCCCTGCCCTAGCCCAGCCCTGCCCTGCCCCAGTCGCAGCCCCCGGCCCCAGCCTCAGCCCAGCTCAAACCTAGCCCTGCCCCAGCCCCAGGCCTAGCCCAGCCATGCCCTCAGCCCAGCCCCAGCCCCAGCCCAGCCCAGTCCCAGACCCAGACACAGCCTGGCCCCAGCCCTGTCCCCAGCCCCAGCCCAGCCCAGGCCCAGGCCCAGCCCCAGCCCCAGCCCCAGCCCTGCCCCAGCCCCAGCCCCTGGCCGGACCTCAGCCCTGCCCCAGCCCTGGCTCCTGCCCCAGCCCTGGCTCCAGCCCCAGCCCCAGCCCTGCCCAAGCCTTGGTTCCAGCCCCAGCCCCAGCCCTGCTCCAACCCAGCCCCCGCCCAAGGCCCAGCCTCAAGCCTAGTCCTGCCCCAGCCCTGGCCCCAATCCAACCCCAGCCCTACCCCTACCTCAGCCCTAGCCCCAGCCCTGTCTGCAGCCCCAGCCCCAGCCCCAGCCCCACCCTCGCCACCAGCCCAGCCCCAGCCCCAACCTTGGCCCCAGCCCAGCCCCAGTTCCTGACCTGCCCCAGCCCTGCCCCTGCCCCGGCCCCAGTCCCCGCCCCAGACCCAGCCCCAGCCCCAGCCCTGTGCCAGCCCTACCCCAGCCCAGCCCCAGTCCCAGCCCAGCCCAGGCCCAGCCCCAGCCCCAGCCCCAGCCCCATCCTTGCCCCCAGCACAGCCCTAGCCCGGCCCCAGCCCCAACCCCAGCCGTGCCCCAGTCCCTGCCCCAGCCCAGTCCTGGTCCTAGCCCAGGCCCAGCCCTGCCCCAGCCCAAGCCCCAGCCCAGCCCCAGCCCCAGCCCTACCCCAGGCCCTGGCCCAGCCCAGCCCTAGCCCAGCCCCAGCCCCACCCTCAGCCCCAGCCCAGCTCCAGCCACAGCCCAGCCCCAGCCCTGTCCCCAGCCCCATCCCTAGCCCAGCCCCTGCCCTGCCCCAGTCCCAGCCCCAGTCCCAGCCCCAGCCCCGGCCTCAGCCGAGCCCTAACCTAGCCCTGCCCTAGCCCCAGGCCTAGCCTAGCCATGCCCTCAGCCCAGCCCCAGCCCTGGACCAAGCCCCAGCCCTGAGCCGAACCCAGCCCCAGCCTGGCCCCAGCCCTGCCCTAGCTCCAGCCCCAGCCCTATCCCCAGCCCAATTGTGCCCTAGCCCTGTCCCGGCCCCCAGCCCAGTCCTGCCCCAGCCCCAGCCCTGCCCCAGCCCTGCCCCAGCTCTGGCCCCAGCCCCAGCCCTGCCCCAGCCCCAGCCCTTCCCCAGTCCTGGACCCAGCCCTAGCCCCAGCCCAGCCCCAGCCCTGCCCCAGCCCCAGTCCTGCCCCAGCCCCGGCCCCAGGCCTGACCTCAGCCCTGCCTCCAACCCAGCCCCAGCCATGCCCCCAGCCCAGCCCTGCCCCCAGCCCCACCCCAAGGCCCAGCCTCCAGCCTACTCCTGCCCCAGCCCCGGCCCCAACCCAGCCCCAGCCATGCCCCAACCTCAGTCCTAGCCCTACCCCAGGCCCAGCGCAGCCCCCAGCCCAGCTTCAGCCCCGGCCCCAGCCCTGCCCCACTCCCAGTCCTAGCCCAGCCCTGCCCACAGCCCAGCCCCAGCCCGGCCCCAGCCCTGCCCCAGCTCGGGCCCCAGCACTGTCCACAGCCCTGGCCCCTGCCCCAGCCCCAGTCCTGCCCCATCCCAGCCCCCATCCCCAGCCCTGCCCCAGCCCTGCCCTCAGCCCAGCCCCAGCCCCAGCCCGGCCCCAGACCTGACCCAGCCCCGGCCCCAGCCCTGTCCCCAGCTCTGGCCCAGCCATGTCCCCAGCCCCATCCCTAGCCCAGCCCCTGGCCTGCCCCAGTCCCAGCCCCAATCCCAGCCCCAGCCCCGGCCTCAGCCCAGCCCTAACCTAGCCCTGCCCCAGCCCCAGGACTAGCCCAGCCGTGCCCTCAGCCCAGCCCCAGCCCTGGACCAAGCCCCAGCCCTGAGCCAAACCCAGCCCCAGCCTGGCCCCAGCCCTGCCCTAGCTCCAGATCTAGCCCTGGCCCCAGCCTCGGCCTGTGCCCCTGCCCCAGTCCCAGTCCTGCCCCATCCCAGCCCCCAGCCCCAGCCCTGCCCCCAGCCCGGCCCCAGCCCAGCCCCAGCCATGGCCCTATCCCCAGCCCAATTGTGCCCTAGCCCTGTCCCGGCCCCCAGCCCAGTCCTGCCCCAGCCCCACCCTCAGCCCCAGCCCAGGTCCAGCCACAGCACAGCCACAGCCCTGGACCTAGCCCCAGCCCCAGCCACAGACCTGGACCCACCCCCAGTCGCAGCCCCGGCCACAGCCCAGCCCTAGCCCAGACCCAGCCCCAACCTCAGACCCAGACCCAGACCCAGAACCAGCCCAGCCACAGCCCTGGACCTAGCCCCAGCCCAGCCACAGCCCCAGCCACAGCCCAGCCCCAGCCCTGGACCCAGCCCCAGTCGCAGCCCCGGCCCCAGGCCAGCCCAAGCCCAGCCCCAGCCCCACCCTCAGCCCCAGCCCAGCCACATCCCCAGCCACAGCCCTGCCCCAGCACTGGACCTAACCCCAGCCCCAGCCCTGCCCCAGCCCCAGCCCTGCCCCAGTCCTGGACCCAGTCCCAGCCCCAGCCCTGTATCAGTCCCCGCCCCAGCCCTAGCCCCAGCCCAGCCTCAGCCCCAGCCCTGCCCCAGCCCCAGACCTGCCCCATCCGAGGCCCCAGCCCCAGCCCTGCCCCAGCCCTGCCCTCAGCCCAGCCCCAGCCCCAGCCCTGCCCAAGAGTAGGTTCCAGCCCCAGCCCAACCCCAGCCCCAGCCCCAGCCCTGTCCCAGTCCTGGACCCAGTCCCAGCCCCAGCCCTGTCCCAGCCCCAGCCTCAACCCCAGTCCCAGCCCTGCCCCAGCCCCAGTCCTGCCCCATTCAAGGCCCCATCCACAGCCCTGCCCCAGCCCGGCCCTCAGCCCAGCCCCAGCCCCAACCCGGCCCCCAGCCCAGCCCCAGCCCTGCACCAGCCTAGCCTCAGCCCCAGCCCAGCCCCTGCCCTGAACCCAGGCCCAGCCCCAGCCCTGCACCGAACCCAGCCCAGCCGGCCCCAGCCCTGCCCCAGCTCTGGCCACAGCCCTGTCCCCAGCCCCGGCCCCTGCCCCAGCCCCAGCCCTAGCACAGCCCTGCCCTCAGCCCCAGCCCCAGCCCCAGCCCCACCCTCGGCCCCAGCCCAGCCCCAGCCCCAGCCCCACCCTCGGCCCCAGCCCAGCCCCAACCCCAGCCCCAGCCCTGCCCAAGCCTTGGTTCCAGCCCCCGTCCTGCGCCAACCCAGCCCCAGCCCAAGGCCCAGCCTCAAGCCTAGTCCTGCCCCAGCCCTGTCCCAATCCCCGCCCCAGCCTAGCCCCAGCCCCAGCCCAGCCCCAGCCCTGGACCCAGCCCCAGCCCCACCCCCAGCGGCAGCCCCGGTCCCAGCCAAGCCCCACTCATGGCCCCATCCCCTGCACCAGCCCAGCTCCAGCCACAGCCCAGCCACAGCCCCCCGCCCTGCCCCAGCCCTGCCCCAGCCCAGCCCCAGCCCCAGCCCAGGCGTGCCCCAGCCCAGCCCCAGCCCTGGGCCCAGCTCCAGTCGCAGCCCCGGCCCCAGCCCAGCCCTAGCCCAGCCCCAGCCCCACCCTCAGCCTCAGCCCAGCTCCAGCCCCAGCCCCAGCCCTGCCCTAGCCCGGCCCCAGCCCAGCTCCAGCCACAGCCCAGCCACAGCCCTGGACCTAGCCCCAGCCCAGCCCCAGATACAGCCCTGCCCTAGCCCAGCCCCAGCCACAGCCACAGCCCTGCCCCAGCCCTGGACCCAACCCCAGCAACAGCCCAGCCCCAGCCCCAGCCCCAGCCCAACCCCAGCCCCAGCCCTGACCCAGCCCAACCCCAGCCCCGGCCCTACCCCTGCCCAGTCCCGGTCCATGCTCAGCCCCAGCCCTGCCCCACCCTCGTCCCCAGCCCAGCCCCTGCCCCAACCCGACCCCTGCCCAGTCCCGGCCCATGCCCAGCCCCAGCCCTGCCCAGCCCCAGCCCCAGCCCTGCCCAAGACTTGCTTCCAGCCCCAGCCCCACACTCGGCCCCAGCCCAGCCCCAGCCCCAGCCCCAGCCCTCGGCCCCAGCCCCTACCCCAGCCCCAGCCCCAGCCCCAGCCCCAGCCTGGACCCAGCCCCAGCCCCAGCCCAGCCCCAGCCCTGCCCCAGCCTAGCCCCAGCCCCAGCCCAGCCCCTGCCCTGGACCCAGCCCCAGCCCCACCCCAGCCTCATCCCCAGCCTAGGCCCAGCCCTGCCCCAGCCCCAGCCCCAGCCCCATCCGTTCCCCCAGCCCAGCCCAGCCACAGCCCCAGCCCTGACCCCAGCCCAGCCCCAGCCACCGCCCAGCCCCAGCCCTGGACCCAGCCCCAGCACCAGCCTTCTACCAGTCCCCACCCCAGTCCCAGCCCCACCCCCGGCCCCAGCCCTGGCCCCAGCCCAGCTCCAGCCACAGCCCAGCCACAGCCCCCCGCCCTGCCCCAGCCCCAGCCCTGCCCCAGCCCAGCCCCAGCCCCAGGCCAGCCCCTGCAGTGGACCCAGCCCCAGCCCAGCCCCAGCCCCAGCCCCAGGCCTGCCCCAGCCCAGCCCCAGCCCCGGACCCAGCCCCAGTCGCAGCCCCGGCTCCAGCCCAGCCCTAGACCAACCCCAGCCCCACCCTCAGCCCCAGCCCAGCTCCAGCCCTACCCCCAGCCCTGCCCCAGCCCAGCCCCCAGCCCCAGCCCCAGCCCTGCCCAAGCCTTGGTTCCAGCCCCAGCCCCAGCCCTGCACCAACCCAGCCCCAGCCCAAGGCCCAGCCTCAAGCCTAGTCCTGCCCCAGCCCTGTCCCAATCCTCGCCCCAGCCTAGCCCCAGCCCCAGCCCAGCCCCTGCCCTGGACCCAGCCCCAGCCCCACCCCAGCCTCATCCCCAGCCCAGGCCCAGCCCTGCCCCAGCCCAAGCCCCAGCCCCAGCCCCAGCCCCATCCGTTCCCCCAGCCCAGCCTCAGCCCCAGCCCTGACCCCAGCCCAGCCCCAGCCACCGCCCAGCCCCAGCCCTGGACCCAGCCCCAGCACCAGCCTTCTACCAGTCCCCGCCCCAGTCCCAGCCCCATCCCAGCTCCAGCCACAGCCCAACCACAGTCCCCGCCCTGCCCCAGCCCCAGCCCTGCCCCAGCCCAGCCCCAGCCCCAGGCCAGCCCCTGCAGTGGACCCAGCCCCAGCCCAGCCCCAGCCCCAGCCCCAGGCCTGCCCCAGCCCAGCCCCAGCCCTGGACCCAGCCCCAGTCGCAGCCCCGGCTCCAGCCCAGGCCTAGCCCAGCCCCAGCCCCACCCTCAGCCCCAGCCCAGCCCCAGCCCAACCCCACCCTTAGCCCTGCCCCAGCCCAGCCCCAGCCCCAGCCCCAGCCCTGCCCTAGCCCAGCCACAGCCCCAGCCACAGCCCAGCCCCAGCCCTGGACCCAGCCCCAACCCGGCCCCAGTCCTGCCCCAGCCCCGGCCCCAGCCCTACCCTGGACCTAGACCCAGCCCCAGCCCAGCCCCAGCCCTGCCCCAGCCTAGCCTCAGCCCCAGCCCAGCCCCTGCCCTGAACCCAGGCCCAGCCCCTGCCCTGAACCCAGGCCCAGCCCCAGCCCTGCACCGAACCCAGCCCAGCTGGCCCCAGCCCTGCCCCAGCTCTGGCCACAGCCCTGTCCCCAGCCCCGGCCCCTGCCCCAGCCCCAGCCCTAGCACAGCCCTGCCTTAGCCCCAGCGCCAGCCCCAGCCCCACCCTCGGCCCCAGCCCGGCCCCAGCCCAGCCCCTGCCCCAGCCCTGCCCAAGCCTTGGTTCCAGCCCCAGCCCCAGCCCTGCGCCAACCCAGCCCCAGCCCAAGGCCCAGCCTCAAGCCTAGTCCTGCCCCAGCCCTGTCCCAATCCCCGCCCCAGCCTAGCCCCAGCCCCAGCTCAGCCCCAGCCCTGGACCCAGCCCCAGCCCCACCCCAGCCTCATCCCCAGCCCAGGCCCAGCCCTGCCCCAGCCCAAGCCCCAGCCCCAGCCCCAGTCCCATCCGTTCCCCCAGCCCAGCCCCGCCCCATCACCATCCCTGCCCCGAGCCCAGCCCCAGCCCCAGCCCCAGCCCTGCCCCAGCCCAGCCCCAGCCACCGCCCAGCCCCTACCCTGGACCCAGCCCCAGCCCCAACCCCAGCGCCAGCCCCGGCCCCAGCCAAGCCCCACTCATGGCCCCATCCCCTGCACCAGCCCAGCTCCAGCCGCAGCCCAGCCACAGCCCTGGACCTAGCCCCAGCCCAGCTCCAGACACAGCCCTGCCACAGCCCAGCCCCAGCCCTGACCCAGCCCAACCCCAGCCCCAGCCCCAGCCCCAGCCCCAGCCCCAGCCTGGACCCAGCCCCCAGCCCCAGCCCAGCCCCAGCCCTGCCCCAGCCTAGCCCCAGGCCCAGCCCAGCCCCTGCCCTGGACCCAGCCCCAGCCCCTCCACAGCCTCATCCGCAGCCTAGGCCCAGCCCTGCCCCAGCCCCAGCCCCAGCCCCATCCGTTCCCCCAGCCCAGCCCAGCCTCTGCCCCAGGCCTGACCCCAGCCCAGCCCCAGCCACCGCCGAGCTCCAGCCCTGGACCCAGCCCCAGCACCAGCCTTCTACCAGTCCCCGCCCTAGTCCCAGCCCCACCCCCGGCCCCAGCCCCGGCCCCAGCCCAGCCCCAGCCACAGCCCAGCCACAGCCCCCGCCCTGCCCCAGCCCCAGCCCTGCCCCAGCCCAGCCCCAGCCCCAGGCCAGCCCCTGCAGTGGACCCAGCCCCAGCCCAGCCCCAGCCCCAGCCCCAGGCCTGCCCCAGCCCAGCCCCAGCCCTGGACCCAGCCCCAGTCGCAGCCCCGGCTCCAGCCCAGCCCTAGCCCAGCCCCAGCCCCACCCTCAGCCCCAGCCCAGCTCCAGCCCCACCCCCAGCCCTGCCCCAGCCCAGCCCCAGCCCCAGCCCCAGGCCTGCCCCAGCCCAGCCCCAGCCCTGGACCCAGCCCCAGTCGCAGCCCCGGCTCCAGCCCAGCCCTAGCCCAGCCCCAGCCCCACCCTCAGCCCCAGCCCAGCTCCAGCCCCAGCCCCAGCCCTGCCCCAGCCTAGCCCCAGCCCCTGCCCAGCCCCTGCCCTGGACACAGCCCCAGCCCCACCCCAGCCTCAACCCCAGCCTAGGCCCAGCCCTGCCCCAGCCCCAGCCCCAGCCCCATCCGTTCCCCCAGCCCAGCCCACCCTCAGCCACAGCCCTGACCCCAGCCCAGCCCCAGCCACCGCCCAGCCCCAGCCCTGGACCCAGCCCCAGCACCAGCCTTCTACCAGTCCCCGCCCCAGTCCCAGCCCCACCCCCGGCCCTGCCCCAGCCCAGCCCCAGCCCCAGCCCCAGGCCTGCCCCAGCACAGCCCCAGCCCTGGACCCAGCCCCAGTCGCAGCCCCAGCTCCAGCCCAGCCCTAGCCCAGCCCCAGCCCCACCCTGAGCCCCAGCCCAGCTCCAGCCCCAGCCCCAGCCCTGCCCCAGCCTAGCCCCAGCCCCTGCCCAGCCCCTGCCCTGGACCCAGCCCCAGCCCCACCCCAGCCTCATCCCCAGCCTAGGCCCAGCCCTGCCCCAGCCCCAGCCCCAGCCCCATCCGTTCCCCCAGCCCAGCCCAGCCTCAGCCCCAGCCCTGACCCCAGCCCAGCCCCAGCTACCGCCCAGCCCCAGCCCTGGACCCAGCCCCAGCACCAGCCTTCTACCAGTCCCCGCCCCAGTCCCAGCCCCACCCCTGGCCTCAGCCCCGGCCCCAGCCAGGCTCCAGCCACAGCCCAGCCACAGCCCCCGCCCTGCCCCAGCCCCAGCCCTGCCCCAGCCCAGCCACAGCCCCAGGCCAGCCCCTGCAGTGGACCCAGCCCCAGCCCAGCCCCAGCCCCAGCCCCAGCCCCAGGCCTGCCCCAGCCTAGCCCCAGCCCTGGACCCAGCCCCAGTCGCAGCCCCGGCCCCAGCCCAGTCCTGCCCAGCCCCAGCCCTGCCCAAGACTTGGTTCCAGCCCCAGCCCCACCCTCGGTCCCAGCCCAGCCCCAGCCCAGCCCCAGCCCTGGCCCCAGCCCCTACACCAGCCAAGCCCCAGCCCCAGTCCAGCCCCTGCCCTGGACCCAGTCCCAGCCACCGCCGAATCCCAGCCCTGCCCCCAGCCCCAGCCTGGACCCAGCCCCAGCCCCAGCCCAGCCCCAGCCCTGCCCAAGCCTTGGTTCCAGCCCGAGCCCCAGCCCTGCGCCAACCCAGCCCCAGCCCAAGGCCCAGCCTCAAGCCTAGTCCTGCCCCAGCCCTGTCCCAATCCCCGCCCCAGCCTAGCCCCAGCCCCAGCCCAGCCCCTGCCCTGGACCCAGCCCCAGCCCCACCCCAGTCTCATCCCCAGCCCAGGCCCAGCCCTGCCCCAGCCCAAGCCCCAGCCTCAGCCCCAGCCCCATCCCCATCCGCTCCCCCAGCCCAGCCCCGCCCCATCCCCATCCCTGCCCCCAGCCCAGCCTCAGCCCCAGCCCTGTCCCCAGCCCAGCCCCAGCCCTGGACCCAGCCCCAGTCGCAGCCCCGGCCCCAGCCCAGTCCTGCCCAGCCCCAGCCCCCAGCCCCAGCCCCAGCGCAGCCCTGCCCAAGACTTGGTTCCAGCCCCAGCCCCACCCTCGGCCCCAGCCCAGCCCCAGCCCCAGCACCAGCCCTGGCCCCAGCCCCTACCCCAGCCAAGCCCCAGCCACAGTCCAGCCCCTGCCCTGGACCCAGTCCCAGGCACCGCCGAATCCCAGCCCTGCCCCCAGCCCCAGCCCCAGCCCCAGCCCCAGCCTGGACCCAGCCCCAGCCCCAGCCCCAGCCCCAGCCTGGACCCAGCCCCAGCCCCAGCCCAGCCCCAGCCCTGCCCAAGCCTTGGATCCAGCCCCAGCCCCAGCCCTGCGCCAGCCCAGCCCCAGCCCAAGGCCCAGCCTCAAGCCTAGTCCTGCCCCAGCCCTGTCCCAATCCCTGCCCCAGCCTAGCCCCAGCCCCTGCCCAGCCCCTGCCCTGGACCCAGCCCCAGCCCCACCCCAGCCTCATCCCCAGCCTAGGCCCAGCCCTGCCCCAGCCCCAGCCCCAGCCCCATCCGTTCCCCCAGCCCAGCCTCAGCCCCAGCCCTGACCCCAGCCCAGCCCCAGCCACCGCCCAGCCCCAGCCCTGGACCCAGCCCCAGCACCAGCCTTCTACCAGTCCCCGCCCCAGTCCCAGCCCCACCCCCCGGCCCCAGCCCCGGCCCCAGCCCGGCTCCAGCCACAAGCCCCAGCCACAGCCCCCACCCTGCCCCAGCCCCAGCCTCATCCCCAGCCCAGCCCCTGCCCCAGCCCGACCCCTGCCCAGTCCCTGTCCATGCCCAGCCCCAGCCCTGCCCAGCCCCAGCCCCAGCCCCAGCCCTGCCCAAGACTTGGTTCCAGCCCCAGCCCCACCCTTGGTCCCAGCCCAGCCCCAGCCCCAGCCCCAGCCCTGGCCCCAGCCCCTACCCCAGCCAAGCCCCAGCCACAGTCCAGCCCCTGCCCTGGACCCAGTCCCAGCCACCGCCGAATCCCAGCCCTGCCCCCAGCCCCAGCCCCAGCCCCAGCCCCAGCCCCAGCCCCAGCCTGGACCCAGCCCCAGCCCCAGCCCAGCCCCAGCCCTGCCCCAGCCTAGCCCCAGCCCCAGCCCAGCCCCAGCCCTGGACCCAGCCCCAGCACCAGCCTTCTACCAGTCCCCGCCCCAGTCCCAGCCCCACCCCCGGCCCCCAGCCCCGGCCCCAGCCCGGCTCCAGCCACAGCCCAGCCACAGCCACCGCCCAGCCCCAGCCCCACCCCAGCCTCATCCCCAGCCCAGCCCCAGCCCCAGCCCCAGCCCAACCCCACCCTTAGCCCTGCCCCAGCCCAGCCCCAGCCCCAGCCCCAGCCCTGCCCTAGCCCAGCCACAGCCCCAGCCACAGCCCAGCCCCAGCCCTGGACCCAGCCCCAACCCGGCCCCAGTCCTGCCCCAGCCCCGGCCCCAGCCCTACCCTGGACCTAGACCCAGCCCCAGTCCAGCCCCTGCCCTGGACCCAGTCCCAGCCACCGCCGAATCCCAGCCCTGCCCCCAGCCCCAGCCTGGACCCAGCCCCTGCCCAAGCCTTGGTTCCAGCCCCAGCCCCAGCCCTGCGCCAACCCAGCCCCAGCCCAAGGCCCAGCCTCAAGCCTAGTCCTGCCCCAGCCCTGTCCCAATCCCCGCCCCAGCCTAGCCCCAGCCCCAGCCCAGCCCCTGCCCTGGACCCAGCCCCAGCCCCACCCCAGTCTCATCCCCAGCCCAGGCCCAGCCCTGCCCCAGCCCAAGCCCCAGCCCCAGCCCCAGCCCCAGCCCCATCCGCTCCCCCAGCCAGCCCCGCCCCATCCCCATCCCTGCCCCCAGCCCAGCCTCAGCCCCAGCCCTGTCCCCAGCCCAGCCCCAGCCCTGGACCCAGCCCCAGTCGCAGCCCCCGGCCCCAGCCCAGTCCTGCCCAGCCCCAGCCCCAGCCCCAGCCCCAGCGCAGCCCTGCCCAAGACTTGGTTCCAGCCCCAGCCCCACCCTCGGCCCCAGCCCAGCCCCAGCCCCAGCACCAGCCCTGGCCCCAGCCCCTACCCCAGCCAAGCCCCAGCCACAGTCCAGCCCCTGCCCTGGACCCAGTCCCAGCCACCGCCGAATCCCAGCCCTGCCCCCAGCCCCAGCCCCAGCCCCAGCCCCAGCCTGGACCCAGCCCCAGCCCCAGCCCAGCCCCAGCCCTGCCCAAGCCTTGGTTCCAGCCCCAGCCCCAGCCCTGCGCCAACCCAGCCCCAGCCCAAGGCCCAGCCTCAAGCCAAGTCCTGCCCCAGCCCTGTCCCAATCCCCAGCCTAGCCCCAGCCCCAGCCCAGCCCCTGCCCTGGACCCAGCCCCAGCCCCACCCCAGCCTCATCCCCAGCCCAGGCCCAGCCCTGCCCCAGCCCAAGCCCCAGCCCCAGCCCCAGCCCCAGCCCCATCCCCATCCGTTCCCCAGCCCAGCCCCATCCCCATCCCTGCCCCCCAGCCCAGCCTCAGCCCCAGCCCTGCCCCAGCCCAGCCCCAGCCACCGCCCAGCCCCAGCCCTGGACCCAGCCCCAGCACCAGCCTTCTACCAGTACCCGCCCCAGTCCCAGCCCCACCCCCGGCCCCAGCCCTGGCCCCAGCCCAGCTCCAGCCACAGCCCAGCCACAGCCCCCGCCCTGCCCCAGCCCCAGCCCTGCCCCAGCCCAGCCCCAGCCCCAGGCCAGCCCCTGCAGTGGACCCAGCCCCAGCCCAGCCCCAGCCCCAGCCCCAGGCCTGCCCCAGCCCAGCCCCAGCCCTGAACCCAGCCCCAGTCGCAGCCCCGGCTCCAGCCCAGCCCTAGCCCAGCCCCAGCCCCACCCTCAGCCCCAGCCCAGCTCCAGCCCCACCCCCAGCCCCTGGCCCCAGCCCCTACCCCAGCCATGCCCCAGCCCCAGTCCAGCCCCTGCCCTGGACCCAGTCCCAGCCACCGCCGAATCCCAGCCCTGCCCCCAGCCCCAGCCCCAGCCCCAGCCCCAGCCTGGACCCAGCCCCAGCCCCAGCCCCAGCCCCAGCCTGGACCCAGCCCCAGCCCCAGCCCAGCCCCAGCCCTGCCCAAGCCTTGGATCCAGCCCCAGCCCCAGCCCTGCGCCAGCCCAGCCCCCAGCCCAAGGCCCAGCCTCAAGCCTAGTCCTGCCCCAGCCCTGTCCCAATCCCTGCCCCAGCCTAGCCCCAGCCCCTGCCCAGCCCCTGCCCTGGACCCAGCCCCAGCCCCACCCCAGCCTCATCCCCAGCCTAGGCCCAGCCCTGCCCCAGCCCCAGCCCCAGCCCCATCCGTTCCCCCAGCCCAGCCTCAGCCCCAGCCCTGACCCAGCCCAGCCCCAGCCACCGCCCAGCCCCAGCCCTGGACCCAGCCCCAGCACCCAGCCTTCTACCAGTCCCCGCCCCAGTCCCAGCCCCACCCCCGGCCCCAGCCCCGGCCCCAGCCCGGCTCCAGCCACAGCCCAGCCACAGCCCCCACCCTGCCCCAGCCCCAGCCTCATCCCCAGCCCAGCCCCTGCCCCAGCCCGACCCCTGCCCAGTCCCTGTCCATGCCCAGCCCCAGCCCTGCCCAGCCCCAGCCCCAGCCCCAGCCCTGCCCAAGACTTGGTTCCAGCCCCAGCCCCACCCTTGGTCCCAGCCCAGCCCCAGCCCCAGCCCCAGCCCTGGCCCCAGCCCCTACCCCAGCCAAGCCCCAGCCACAGTCCAGCCCCTGCCCTGGACCCAGTCCCAGCCACCGCCGAATCCCAGCCCTGCCCCCAGCCCCAGCCCCAGCCCCAGCCCCAGCCCCAGCCTGGACCCAGCCCCCAGCCCCAGCCCAGCCCCAGCCCTGCCCCAGCCTAGCCCCAGCCCCAGCCCAGCCCCAGCCCTGGACCCAGCCCCAGCACCAGCCTTCTACCAGTCCCCGCCCCAGTCCCCAGCCCCACCCCCGGCCCCAGCCCCGGCCCCAGCCCGGCTCCAGCCACAGCCCAGCCACAGCCACCGCCCAGCCCCAGCCCCACCCCAGCCTCATCCCCAGCCCAGCCCCAGCCCCAGCCCCAGCCCAACCCCCACCCTTAGCCCTGCCCCAGCCCAGCCCCAGCCCCAGCCCCAGCCCTGCCCTAGCCCAGCCACAGCCCCAGCCACAGCCCAGCCCCAGCCCTGGACCCAGCCCCAACCCGGCCCCAGTCCTGCCCCAGCCCCGGCCCCAGCCCTACCCTGGACCTAGACCCAGCCCCAGCCCAGCCCCAGCCCTGCACCAGCCTAGCCTCAGCCCCAGCCCAGCCCCTGCCCTGAACCCAGGCCCAGCCCCAGCCCTGCACCGAACCCAGCCCAGCTGGCCCCAGCCCTGCCCCAGCTCTGGCCCCAGCCCTGTCCCCAGCCCCGGCCCCTGCCCCAGCCCCAGCCCTAGCACAGCCCTGCCTTAGCCCCAGCCCCAGCCCCAGCCCCACCCTCGGCCCCAGCCCAGCCCCAGCCTCAGCCCTGCCCAAGCCTTGGTTCCAGCCCCAGCCCCAGCCCCAGCCCCAGCCCCAGCCTCATCCCCAGCCCAAGGCCAGCCTCAAGCCTAGTCCTGCCCCAGCCCTGTCCCAATCCCTGCCCCAGCCCAGCCACAGCCCCAGGCCAGCCCTGCAGTTGACCCAGCCCCAGCCCAGCCCCAGCCCCAGCCCCAGCCCCAGGCCTGCCCCAGCCTAGCCCCAGCCCTGGACCCAGCCCCAGTCGCAGCCCCGGCCCCAGCCCAGTCCTGCCCAGCCCCAGCCCTGCCCAAGACTTGGTTCCAGCCCCAGCCCCACCCTCGGTCCCAGCCCAGCCCCAGCCCAGCCCCAGCCCTGGCCCCAGCCCCTACCCCAGCCAAGCCCCAGCCCCAGTCCAGCCCCTGCCCTGGACCCAGTCCCAGCCACCGCCGAATCCCAGCCCTGCCCCCAGCCGCAGCCCCAGCCCCAGCCCCAGCCCCAGCCTGGACCCAGCCCCAGCCCCAGCCCCAGCCCCATCCCCATCCGCTCCCCCAGCCCAGCCCCGCCCCATCCCCATCCCTGCCCCCAGCCCAGCCTCAGCCCCAGCCCTGTCCCCAGCCCAGCCCCAGCCCTGGACCCAGCCCCAGTCGCAGCCCCAGCCCCAGCCCAGCCCCAGCCCCACCCCCAGGCCTGCCCCAGCCCAGCCCCAGCCCTGGACCCAGCCCCAGTCGCAGCCCCAGCCCCAGCCCCAGCCCCATCCCCATCCGTTCCCCCAGCCCAGCCCCGCCCCATCCCCATCCCTGCCCCCAGCCCAGCCTCAGCCCCAGCCCTGCCCCAGTCCAGCCCGAGCCACCGCCCAGCCCCAGCCCTGGACCCAGCCCCAGCACCAGCCTTCTACCAGTACCCGCCCCAGTCCCAGCCCCACCCCCGGCCCCAGCCCTGGCCCCAGCCCCAGCCCCAGCCCCAGCCCCAGCCCTGCCCTAGCCCAGCCACAGCCCCAGCCACAGCCCAGCCCCAGCCCTGGACCCAGCCCCAACCCGGCCCCAGTCCTGCCCCAGCCCCGGCCCCAGCCCTACCCTGGACCTAGACCCAGCCCCAGCCCAGCCCCAGCCCAGCCCCTGCCCTGAACCCAGGCCCAGCCCCAGCCCTGCACCGAACCCAGCCCAGCTGGCCCCTGCCCTGCCCCAGCTCTGGCCCCAGCACTGTCCCCAGCCCCGGCCCCTGCCCCAGCCCCAGCCCTAGCACAGCCCTGCCTTAGCCCCAGCCCCAGCCCCAGCCCCACCCTCGGCCCCAGCCCAGCCCCAGCCCCAGCCCTGCCCAAGCCTTGGTTCCAGCCCCAGCCCCAGCCCCAGCCTCATCCCCAGCCCAAGGCCCAGCCTCAAGCCTAGTCCTGCCCCAGCCCTGTCCCAATCCCCGCCCCAGCCTAGCCCCAGCCCCAACCCAGCCCCTGCCCTGGACCCAGCCCCAGCCCCACCCCAGCCTCATCCCCAGCCCAGGCCCAGCCCTGCCCCAGCCCTGCCCCAGACCCAGCTCCAGCCCCAGCCCCATCCGTTCCCCCAGCCCAGCCCCGCCCCATCACCATCCCTGCCCCCAGCCCAGCCCCAGCCCCAGCCCCAGCCCTGCCCCAGCCCAGCCCCAGTCCAGCCCCTGCCCTGGACCCAGTCCCAGCCACCGCCGAATCACAGCCCGGCCCCAGCCCCAGCCCCAGCCCCAGTCTGGACCCAGCCCCAGCCACAGCCCAGCCCCAGCCCTGCCCAAGCCTTGGTTCCAGCCCCAGCCCCAGCCCTGCGCCAACCCAGTCCCAGCCCAAGGCCCAGCCTCAAGCCTAGTCCAGCCCCAGCCCTGTCCCAATCCCCGCCCCAGCCTCATCCCCAGCCCAGGCCCAGCCCTGCCACAGCCCAAGCCCCAGCCCCAGCCCCAGCCCCATCCGTTCCCCCAGCCCAGCCCCGCCCCATCCCCATCCTTGCCCCCAGCCCAGCCTCAGCCCCAGCCCTGACCCCAGCCCCAGCCCCAGCCACCGCCCAGCCCCAGCCCTGGACCCAGCCCCAGCACCAGCCTTCTACCAGTCCCCGCCCCAGCCCCAGCCCCAGCCCAGCTCCAGCCACAGCCCAACCACAGTCCCCGCCCTGCCCCAGCCCCAGCCCTGCCCCAGCCCAGCCACAGCCCCAGGCCAGCCCCTGCAGTGGACCCTGCCCCAGCCCAGCCCCAGCCCCAGCCCCAGGCCTGCCCCAGCCCAGCCCCAGCCCTGGACCCAGCCCCAGTCGCAGCCCCAGCCCAGCACCAGCCTCAGCCCCAGCCCTGCCCCCAGCCCAGCCCCAGCCACCGCCCAGCCCCAGCCCTGGACCCAGCCCCAGCACCAGCCTTCTACCAGTCCCCGCCCCAGTGCCAGCCCCACCCCCGTCCCCAGCCCCGTCCCCAGCCCGGCTCCAGCCACAGCCCAGCCACAGCCACCGCCCTGCCCCAGCCCCACCCCAGCCTCATCCCCAGCCCAGCCCCAGCCTCATCCCCAGCCCTGCCCCGGCCCCAGCCCCAGCCCCATCCGTTCCCCCAGCCCAGCCCAGCCTCAGCCCCAGCCCTGCCCCCAGCCCAGCCCCAGCCACCGCCCAGCCCCAGCCCTGGACCCAGCCCCAGCACCAGCCTTCGACCAGTCCCCGCCCCAGTCCCAGCCCCACCCCTGGCCCCAGCCCCGGCCCCAGCCCGGCTCCAGCCACAGCCCAGCCACAGCCACTGCCCAGCCCCAGCCCCACCCCAGCCTCATCCCCAGCCCAGCCCCAGCCCCAGCCCCAGCCCAACCCCACCCTTAGCCCTGCCCCAGCCCAGCCCCAGCCCCAGCCCCAGCCCTGCCCTAGCCCAGCCACAGCCCCAGCCACAGCCCAGCCCCAGCCCTGGACCCAGCCCCAACCCGGCCCCAGTCCTGCCCCAGCCCCGGCCCCAGCCCTACCCTGGACCTAGACCCAGCCCCAGCCCAGCCCCAGCCCTGCCCCAGCCTAGCCTCAGCCCCAGCCCAGCCCCTGCCCTGAACCCAGGCCCAGCCCCTGCCCTGAACCCAGGCCCAGCCCCAGCCCTGCACCGAACCCAGCCCAGCTGGCCCCAGCCCTGCCCCAGCTCTGGCCCCAGCCCTGTCCCCAGCCCCGGCCCCTGCCCCAGCCCCAGCCCTAGCACAGCCCTGACTTAGCCCCAGCGCCAGCCCCAGCCCCACCCTCGGCCCCAGCCCGGCCCCAGCCCAGCCCCTGCCCCAGCCCTGCCCAAGCCTTGGTTCCAGCCCCAGCCCCAGCCCTGCGCCAACCCAGCCCCAGCCCAAGGCCCAGCCTCAAGCCTAGTCCTGCCCCAGCCCTATCCCAATCCCCGCCCCAGCCTAGCCCCAGCCCCAGCCAAGCCCCTGCCCTGGACCCAGCCCCAGCCCCACCCCAGCCTCATCCCCAGCCCAGGCCCAGCCCTGCCCCAGCCCAAGCCCCAGCCCCAGCCCCAGTCCCATCCGTTCCCCCAGCCCAGCCCCGCCCCATCACCATCCCTGCCCCCAGCCCTGGACCCAGCCCCAGTCGCAGCCCCGGCTCCAGCCCAGCCCTTGCCCAGCCCCAGCCCCACCCTCAGCCCCAGCCCAGCTACAGCCCCAGCCCCAGCCCTGCCCCAGCCTAGCCCCAGCCCCAGCCCAGCCCCTGCCCTGGACCCAGCCCCAGCCCCACCCCAGCCTCATCCCCAGCCTAGGCCCAGCCCTGCCCCAGCCCCAGCCCCAGCCCCATCCGTTCCCCCAGCCCAGCCCAGCCTCAGCCCCAGCCCTGACCCCAGCCCAGCCCCAGCCACCGCCCAGCCCCAGCCCTGGACCCAGCCCCAGCACCAGCCTTCTACCAGTCCCCGCCCCAGTCCCAGCCCCACCCCCGGCCCCAGCCCCGGCCCCAACCCGGCTCCAGCCACAGCCCAGCCACAGCCCCCGCCCTGCCCCAGCCCCAGCCCTGCCCAAGACTTGGTTCCAGCCCCAGCCCCACCCTCGGCCCCAGACCAGCCCCAGCCCCAGCCCCTGCCCTGGCATCAGCCCCTACCCCAGCCAAGCCCCAGCCCCAGTCCAGCCCCAGCCCTGCCCAAGCCTTGGTTCCAGCCCCAGCCCCAGCCCTGCGCCAACCCAGCCCCAGCCCAAGACCCAGCCTCAAGCCCAGTCCTGCCCCAGCCCTGTCCCAATCCCTGCCCCAGCCTAGCCCCAGCCCCAGCCCAGCCCCTGCCCTGGACCCAGCCCCAGCCCCACCCCAGCCTCATCCCCAGCCCAGGCCCAGCCCTGCCCCAGCCCAAGCCCCAGCCCCAGCCCCAGTCCCATCCGTTCCCCCAGCCCAGCCCCGCCCCATCCCCATCCCTGCCCCCAGCCCAGCCTCAGCCCCATCCGTTCCCCCAGCCCAGCCCAGCCTCAGCCCCAGCCCTGACCCCAGCCTCATCCCCAGCCTAGGCCCAGCCCTGCCCCAGCCCCAGCCCCAGCCCCATCCGTTCCCCCAGCCCAGCCCAGCCTCAGCCCCAGCCCTGACCCCAGCCCAGCCCCAGCCACCGCCCAGCCCCTGCCCTGGACCCAGCCCCAGCCCCATCCGTTCCCCCAGCCCAGCGCAGCCTCAGCCCCAGCCCTGCCCCCAGCCCAGCCCCAGCCACCGCCCAGCCCCAGCCCTGGACCCAGCCCCAGCACCAGCCTTCTACCAGTCCCCGCCCCAGTGCCAGCCCCACCCCCGGCCCCAGCCCCGGCCCCAGCCCGGCTCCAGCCACAGCCCAGCCACAGCCACCGCCCTGCCCCAGCCCCACCCCAGCCTCATCCCCAGCCCAGCCCCAGCCTCATCCCCAGCCCTGCCCCGGCCCCAGCCCCAGCCCCATCCGTTCCCCCAGCCCAGCCCAGCCTCAGCCCCAGCCCTGCCCCCAGCCCAGCCCCAGCCACCGCCCAGCCCCCAGCCCTGGACCCAGCCCCAGCACCAGCCTTCGACCAGTCCCCGCCCCAGTCCCAGCCCCACCCCTGGCCCCAGCCCCGTCCCCAGCCCGGCTCCAGCCACAGCCCAGCCACAGCCACTGCCCCAGCCCCAGCCCCACCCCAGCCTCATCCTCAGCCCAGCCCCAGCCCCAGCCCCAGCCCAACCCCACCCTTAGCCCTGCCCCAGCCCAGCCCCAGCCCCAGCCCCAGCCCTGCCCTAGCCCAGCCACAGCCCCAGCCACAGCCCAGCCCCAGCCCTGGACCCAGCCCCTACCCCGGCCCCAGTCCTGCCCCAGCCCCGGCCCCAGCCCTACCCTGGACCTAGACCCAGCCCCAAGCCCAGCCCCAGCCCAGCCCCAGCCCAGCCCCTGCCCTGAACCCAGGCCCAGCCCCAGCCCTGCACCGAACCCAGCCCAGCTGGCCCCTGCCCTGCCCCAGCTCTGGCCCCAGCACTGTCCCCAGCCCCGGCCCCTGCCCCAGCCCCAGCCCTAGCACAGCCCTGCCTTAGCCCCAGCCCCAGCCCCAGCCCCACCCTCGGCCCCAGCCCAGCCCCAGCCCCAGCCCTGCCCAAGCCTTGGTTCCAGCCCCAGCCCCAGCCCCAGCCTCATCCCCAGCCCAAGGCCCAGCCTCAAGCCTAGTCCTGCCCCAGCCCTGTCCCAATCCCCGCCCCAGCCTAGCCCCAGCCCCAACCCAGCCCCTGCCCTGGACCCAGCCCCAGCCCCACCCCAGCCTCATCCCCAGCCCAGGCCCAGCCCTGCCCCAGCCCTGCCCCAGACCCAGCTCCAGCCCCAGCCCCATCCGTTCCCCCAGCCCAGCCCCGCCCCATCACCATCCCTGCCCCCAGCCCAGCCCCAGCCCCAGCCCCAGCCCTGCCCCAGCCCAGCCCCAGTCCAGCCCCTGCCCTGGACCCAGTCCCAGCCACCGCCGAATCACAGCCCGGCCCCAGCCCCAGCCCCAGCCCCAGTCTGGACCCAGCCCCAGCCACAGCCCAGCCCCAGCCCTGCCCAAGCCTTGGTTCCAGCCCCAGCCCCAGCCCTGCGCCAACCCAGTCCCAGCCCAAGGCCCAGCCTCAAGCCTAGTCCAGCCCCAGCCCTGTCCCAATCCCCGCCCCAGCCTCATCCCCAGCCCAGGCCCAGCCCTGCCACAGCCCAAGCCCCAGCCCCAGCCCCAGCCCCATCCGTTCCCCCAGCCCAGCCCCGCCCCCATCCCCATCCTTGCCCCCAGCCCAGCCTCAGCCCCAGCCCTGACCCCAGCCCCAGCCCCAGCCACCGCCCAGCCCCAGCCCTGGACCCAGCCCCAGCACCAGCCTTCTACCCAGTCCCCGCCCCAGCCCCAGCCCCAGCCCAGCTCCAGCCACAGCCCAACCACAGTCCCCCGCCCTGCCCCAGCCCCAGCCCTGCCCCAGCCCAGCCACAGCCCCAGGCCAGCCCCTGCAGTGGACCCTGCCCCAGCCCAGCCCCAGCCCCAGCCCCAGGCCTGCCCCAGCCCAGCCCCAGCCCTGGACCCAGCCCCAGTCGCAGCCCCCAGCCCAGCACCAGCCTCAGCCCCAGCCCTGCCCCCAGCCCAGCCCCAGCCACCGCCCAGCCCCCAGCCCTGGACCCAGCCCCAGCACCAGCCTTCTACCAGTCCCCGCCCCAGTGCCAGCCCCACCCCCGTCCCCAGCCCCGTCCCCAGCCCGGCTCCAGCCACAGCCCAGCCACAGCCACCGCCCTGCCCCAGCCCCACCCCAGCCTCATCCCCAGCCCAGCCCCAGCCTCATCCCCAGCCCTGCCCCGGCCCCAGCCCCAGCCCCATCCGTTCCCCCAGCCCAGCCCAGCCTCAGCCCCAGCCCTGCCCCCAGCCCAGCCCCAGCCCCACCGCCCAGCCCCAGCCCTGGACCCAGCCCCAGCACCAGCCTTCGACCAGTCCCCGCCCCAGTCCCAGCCCCACCCCTGGCCCCCAGCCCCGGCCCCAGCCCGGCTCCAGCCACAGCCCAGCCACAGCCACTGCCCAGCCCCAGCCCCACCCCAGCCTCATCCCCAGCCCAGCCCCAGCCCCAGCCCCAGCCCAACCCCACCCTTAGCCCTGCCCCAGCCCAGCCCCAGCCCCAGCCCCAGCCCTGCCCTAGCCCAGCCACAGCCCCAGCCACAGCCCAGCCCCAGCCCTGGACCCAGCCCCAACCCGGCCCCAGTCCTGCCCCAGCCCCGGCCCCAGCCCTACCCTGGACCTAGACCCAGCCCCAGCCCAGCCCCAGCCCTGCCCCAGCCTAGCCTCAGCCCCAGCCCAGCCCCTGCCCTGAACCCAGGCCCAGCCCCTGCCCTGAACCCAGGCCCAGCCCCAGCCCTGCACCGAACCCAGCCCAGCTGGCCCCAGCCCTGCCCCAGCTCTGGCCCCAGCCCTGTCCCCAGCCCCGGCCCCTGCCCCAGCCCCAGCCCTAGCACAGCCCTGACTTAGCCCCAGCGCCAGCCCCAGCCCCACCCTCGGCCCCAGCCCGGCCCCAGCCCAGCCCCTGCCCCAGCCCTGCCCAAGCCTTGGTTCCAGCCCCAGCCCAGCCCTGCGCCAACCCAGCCCCAGCCCAAGGCCCAGCCTCAAGCCTAGTCCTGCCCCAGCCCTATCCCAATCCCCGCCCCAGCCTAGCCCCAGCCCCAGCCAAGCCCCTGCCCTGGACCCAGCCCCAGCCCCACCCCAGCCTCATCCCCAGCCCAGGCCCAGCCCTGCCCCAGCCCAAGCCCCAGCCCCAGCCCCAGTCCCATCCGTTCCCCCAGCCCAGCCCCGCCCCATCACCATCCCTGCCCCCAGCCCTGGACCCAGCCCCAGTCGCAGCCCCGGCTCCAGCCCAGCCCTTGCCCAGCCCCAGCCCCACCCTCAGCCCCAGCCCAGCTACAGCCCCAGCCCCAGCCCTGCCCCAGCCTAGCCCCAGCCCCAGCCCAGCCCCTGCCCTGGACCCAGCCCCAGCCCCACCCCAGCCTCATCCCCAGCCTAGGCCCAGCCCTGCCCCAGCCCCAGCCCCAGCCCCATCCGTTCCCCCAGCCCAGCCCAGCCTCAGCCCCAGCCCTGACCCCAGCCCAGCCCCAGCCACCGCCCAGCCCCAGCCCTGGACCCAGCCCCAGCACCAGCCTTCTACCAGTCCCCGCCCCAGTCCCAGCCC